>NC_134703.1:51386504-51686504 GCF_043290135.1 Rhipicephalus microplus
ACCGAATGTCACTGAACTCTATGGTAGACTTTGAACGTTGATGGAACGCTGGCGTAGCTTAACGTGGCGAACTTTTGCGGGCGTGGCCTGAAAAAAAATACCTGAGGTAACATTGTACTCCGTCAAAGTGAACGACAAGTGAGGTATTTCAGTACACTACAGAGTTGTATAAAAAAATCTAGTCATAGCTGATCACACACCACGCCACTAAATCCATATTATCTGCCCGGAAAGTCCATCTTCAAATGAGGGTGTGGTAATTTCTAGTTTTTTTTATATGAGTACCATGAGCCCTTTTGCGGCATTGTGCGCTTCGCGACATACCTCGTCTTGTCTGGCTTGCCCTTTCCAAGTACAGGGTAGCAAACAACAGTCTTCTTCTAGTTAACCTTCCTGTGTTTTCTTCAACTTTCTCTCGTTTTCTTGCCGCAGATGCCGGGCTGCGCATGGAGCAACTAATTAAGTGACTTACTTAGTGTTTAGTTACTGATGAATAATAATTGTTTATTTGGTTTTGGTGTTTGCCACCTGTGTGTTTTCTTTTTTTACTTTTAGCACACCAGTGGTTGGTATTTCGTTTGTTCAATTTGTGTAGTACATGCGTTGGTGTTTGCCACTCGCATGTTATTGTGTTCAGGTGTAGTGACTTTTGGCCAATTTATGTGGCTCATACATTTTGGAACGCACTCAAGTCATACCCGCAGACATGCCATGGGGTCAACTCAGCCTACAAATCCCACCTGCCCTTTCTGTGACCACAAGCAAAGCAATTTCGAATAGATGTTCTGGATGTGCTCAGTCCCCATAATGGCTGAGATTGCTATTGAAGAGGTCTGGAACAAGGCTATTTTGAGCACAAAACACAAGCATCAACTCCGGGTGACGCAGAGGGTCCATGACGTCACTGCAAGCTTTCGACGCTGAACGCTATGCTGGGCTGAGCGCCCGGGCTAGCCAGGTCCACACAGACATCCACTGACATCCTCTGTATGTTTTCGAAACAATTTTTTCCGTCTCTGTCTCATTCTTTCTCGCCAGCCGACGACGGGCATGACCTATAGCCAATAGCCAACATGTGTAACTATAAATAGTGCATCAGGCAGTGGTTCTGCAGAGCAGGGCTAGAAGTACTATTGCCTTCTAAAAACTGTTAAGAGAGATAATTAGAGAAGAAAGGCAGGGAGGTTAACCAAGCTTGGCTCGGTTGGCTACCATACACTTGGGGGGGGGGGGGGGGAAGGAGAATAACAGTACGGAAAGAGATAGAAAAGAAGAGGAGTAAGAAAGAGAAGCATGAATAGTCAGCTTGAGAATACACAGCATGGTCTCGCACAGTTCTTTCACAAAGGGTCGTGAAGTCTGGTGGTCCTTAAAAAGTACAAGAGGGATTTCGTGTCTTTGCGTGTATGGGAAGCCGTCGGCCAAGGTCCCAGGATCTCCTCTTCTGTAAGCGGCCGTGAATCCAGCTGACAGAGCTTGGCTTCCATAATACGTCGTTCGGTCTGGTATGCTGGGCAATGACATAGAATGTGCTCAAGCGTTTCCTCGCAGGCGCAGATGTTGCATGCCGACGTGCTCGCCATTCCAAGGAGACGAGAGTACGAATTCGTAAATGCCACGCCCAACCTCATGCGACACGGTGCCACTTTCGATTATGTACCATAGTGTGACACTACTTTTAAAAGGCAAACAATGGGCCTTTGGACATTTGTAGAGGGATCCTCAAATTCTGACAGCGTAGTCCTGAAGCCGCTTTGCACTGTAACGTGCGGAGCTGACCGAACACCATCATTTTATGTTTGCAAGCGCTCTTTTCGTCTTCATCATCTACTTCACCTCATAACATGCGTGCTGAGTTGTCCGACATGTGAAGCAGTACCTTTTCTGGGCGAGAGAATGAGTGCAGGCCAGACAGAAAAAAAACATTCACAGCTTTTTCATGGGATGCATAATGTTGAGTGGAGCAAAGCGTCCGTCTGTCCGCGCGTCTGTCCAGCCATTCGTCTGACCATTTATGAAACTTTAAGTGGTCTTCGTTTCACCTTCAGCCTGAAAAAAATGCCCTAAAATAATTTTATTATATTTTTAGTGTGAACTTTGAATGGTTGTCGTACAGCTCCTCTTATTGGACATATCTATTTACTTTGCAAGCATAGCTTATCTCGGTCTTATAAATAAATTATCCAGGTTTGACTTAGTGGTAACTTCATGCAGCTGTAAGTCTTGGTGCTGTTTTGCGCGTCTCGCTTTAGTGTTTTCTCCGCGTAACCGTGCATCTTTTAATTTATTTTGTCACTAAAAAAGCTATACGCGACATTTCCTCAGTAGCCTTGTTTATTCCATGTGATAGTTGTTGTTCCCTCTTTTAGTTAGAAATGCAAGCGTTGTGTATTTCGTGTGCTTCTGTTTGACCACTGAGAAGCTGCCACCTGTATTAGATGGCAAGGTTCTTCTCAAGTTGTTCTATGCAGCTTTTTTTTTTTTTGCAAGAAAGATCTCAATTGAATTTTTTAAATAGACTGTCAGCTCAAAAATGGTAAAAAGTGAACTTCCGAAAAAAATTTGCGATGAAAAATATAGATTTTTTTATACATATACGTAGCTGATGTGTATTCTTTTTCCAGTAGAGACTTGCTATTTAACTCCTGGTATTGATTCACCGATGTTCTTGGTCGTTATAACAAGACGCTCAGTGAACGGAAGAGAAATTAAAACTAACCTTACTTCATACAAAAACAAGAGACACCCAGGGACGAGGTCGAGCAATCAGAGACAAGTCTAAAGCCTTCGGGGCATTCCTTGATGTCGCGGCAAATTGGAAGCAGCGCGTCTTCGCGATTTTCTTTACACCCTAGTCTATCGAAAGCCTAAAGATTAACAGCAGCGAAAGGCACGAAATAGGCCGTGTCTCTCGATTTTCTGGCCGTCTTTCTTTTGTGTATTCGTGCCTTACGCTTTGCCGGAGATCGGTGCATTTACTCAGCGAATCTTCGTGCCCTATCTCGCTTTTGCCCAAACAGCCGAACAGACAAGAGAATTACTTCCACCAGTCTTTCGCTTCAGCGGGTGCTCTGCCTGACAGGCACCGTGCCACACTCGCTATAGTAGCGCGCAGCCACACCAGGCCGACATGCGGGTGACCCCACAAACAAGGCCCCCGTGTCGCAGGCTTATCGGTCCTACAGCAGCAACGGCTTGGGAGACAAGCGAGAGAGAGAGTGGCTGGGGGTTTTCGGTGCCGCCAAGCGAACTTTCGCAATCGCCTTTTTATATACAGGGCAGAAAGACGTGAAGCAGGAAAAGCCCACAGTCTTATATGCAGTGGCCTATCGGAAACACCAACCGCGAACTTTTGCATCCCCGAATGGACTCTGTGAGCGGAATGCCCTTCGTTTAGCCAATGCCTCGGTACTGCGTCGCTGGTGCTATAGCTTTTACGGGCACTAGTTTCGATGACGGCAGTTTCACGTTGTGTCTGCACGTTCCTATATACAGTGGGACCCACGATCGTAGTTTCGGTTGCTCCCCGGGTCCCCTCTCGTGCTATGGGGCAGGTCTCGGTATCTTCTCGCTCCGCCGGCTATCTTTAATGAGTCTGCTTGCTTATGCAACGGCTCTCCGGCTGTCCCGCTCTTCCAGGGAGTCAGCTCGGGGAGAGCCGAATTCGATTGCCCTCTTCACCCGGTGTCCTCCGCCATGTGACGTCGAGGACCGAGCAGGGCACGTTCGCTTTGCAATTCCGATAGCCGCAATCTTCTGCGTGTAAAGATTCCACCACGGGGCAGGTTCGGGCTTTCGAATCCCCCCTTACGACAGCACGCGCAGATTGAGAGAGGAGAGAGAAGTAGAAAAGGCAAAAAGGCAAGACATAAGCGAGGAATAGCCGTATAAATTGCATCAGCTAAAATAGCGCCGAGCGACGTAATGGCAGGAGCACGCCAATGTGAACATCCTTACAGTCTGACCCGCTTTTCGGCTAAGATTTGTTGCAATTGGGTAAATGCGGGCCGTAGTGGGCAGTTTCAACAGCCGCAGCCCGAAAGCCGCTACCGCCTCCGAAAGCGAAGCAGTCTGCTTTATTGCAGCCCGTGTAATAACCGCGCGCTGTTGCAAAGCGACTCGAGCCTGTTTCTACGGCGCTCTGTCGACGAATCAAGCGCGCTAAACGTACCACTGGTTTTCTTTTTCTAAGAAATAAGGCTGGCCGCCCTATAAAAAGCTGACCCGCTCCGCTTTCTGTCTCCTTCTGCGTTTGAAACGCCACCTTTTCACTGCATTTGAAGTCTTCGTTCTGCAACTCTCGCCGGACATCTTGAGAATATTGCATTTTCTCCGCTTATGCAACACGAGAGAGAAAACAAGTTCTCTTTCGCTTTTTAGGGAGCCTCTGAAGTGTTTATTCAAGCTTCGAGCTGGCATCAAAGGCACCCGCGAAAAGTGCACGAGTAGGTTTATCTCGATGTTGTCGCGTTTTTTTTTTTCTCATTGCTTTTCTTCGTTGCAAAGCACGCGAAAGAGCCATTACTTAGTGCTAGCATGTGACAAACGTCCTGCCGACGTGAATCAACGTGGCGCTCGGCTGCAAAAAATAGGTTTCAATCGACGCTGTTTCTGGTAATGCGTATGATGTGAAAGCACAATTTTTGTAATGCGTGTGACCCTATAGAACTTACATTAAATATCACCGCATTTTTACTTTGGTTCTTTTTGTTACCACTGTCACCACGGGATAAACGAGGAAGTAAGTGATGCAGCCTTTTTTGTTTTCAAGTCAAAGTTTGTAGGCGCTTTTCACTTGACTACATCTGTCGTGCGTAGTTGGTACGTGTGCCTATAGATAGATATGTGGGGTTTAACGTCCCGAAACCACCATATGAGTATGAGAGAAGCCGTAGTGGAGGGCTCCGGAAATTTCGGCCACCTGGGGTTCTTTAAAGTGCATCCAAATCTCAGTACACGGGCCTACAACATCTCCGTCTTCATAGGAAATGCAGCCGCCGCAGCCGGGATTCGATCCCGCGACCTGCGGGTCAGCAGCCGTGTATTGGTACGGGCACCCAGCTGCAGCAGTTGTCTTATGAGATTTAGCAGCTCTCTTAAGCTGTCGAAGCCATTCTTCTTCTATTTCATCATCCGAAAAATAGTGACTCAATTATGGACGCATAATTGTTCTATAGCGTTTCCAGGCAACACGCTCGAGGTGAATGGTCTTTACTCGTTTTACTAGCGCTCTTCGAAGATGTTGATGTAAATGCACATCCACGTGGAGCCACACTGAGGCGCTGGGCAGGTGGCCTTTAGTCAAATAAAGTTAGTACCACCACCTTGCCACGACCGCGTCATTTCATAAAACCTGCGCCAGGCTGGCACAGTTGTACACAAATAGTGATGGCGTTGATGACACGTATCGTGAATAACTGAAGCAGGGTGACGTTGTGTGCTATCTATCTATCTATCTATCTATCTATCTATCTATCTATCTATCTATCTATCTATCTATCTATCTATCTATCTATCTATCTATCTATATATCTATCTATATATTACACCTCTAGCATACATATGTTCGGAAAGATCAGTTTCGATCGACTCTTTAGGTACGCGGCAAATACAAACGTGCTCGTATTTCGCACGACTTGCCGATCTCACCCTGGGAAACATCACGCTCAGCGAGCTGCTGTGTCCCGCGCAGCCCTGGAACCGGAGCCCCGCCCACAATAATTCACCTACTTCTTTCTCTTATGGGCGTTCATTCTATTTTGCTCTCACACTCCATCCCAATGTCAGTGTCGGGTAGCACACTAGTTATTCTAAACAGGTTAACATCCATGCCTTTCCCCTTTTTTCAGTTCCTTCTTTGCTTTCAACATTTGTGTGTTAGTGCATATTTTCATTTTTGTATTACTATTTTTTTCAAGGAAGTCACCCTTTAAGGAATCTCCCTGCCTTTCTTTCAATTTAGTCTCTCTCTCTCTCTCTCTCTGCGCTTTAAGGAGAGCCCCGTTTAAAAGGGAGGTCATGCAAGCATATTCACGTCACATTAAGAAAGCAAATGCCTGTCGACAGTACCGGTCGCCGCTTTCTGAAGAATGATTAAGTAGCCCGAGAATAACCATGTGAAGCGTCAAAAGGCTGTTATCTTGATACAAGCAGTCAATGCGGTATGGCCCCTGTTTTAAATCACAATCGGAAGAAAAAGGCTGGCGCATGGCAGCAACACAAAAAAGAAACACCATCTGAGCGGCCTTCATGCTGGCAAGCATTAAAAGACTCTAGTATAGGCGCGCATTTTTGTTGTAGAAGGCCAGTATACAGGTATTTCTCTGGACCGATGCTCAAGAGGATGGCAGCGTCGGCACCCTTCAAAATATGCGGACGGTGCACCCGGCTGGACGGGGCTATTTTGTGCTTTCATTCTATCGAAAGAGGCGCCCAGTGCCAGTCCCCGCTCCGAAAATACAGTAAATCGCTAAACCAGAAGTCTCGAGTCAAGTGCCCTACACGTCCAGCGGGTCCACACGGCTCCCCGCCAGCACTCTCCCCGCGTGCTCCTCCCACAACTCCCCGTCACCCAGTGCCCTCTCTTAAAGAAGCCTCCGCAGTGGGAAAACAAAACGCCGAAGCGCATCGCTTCTTACAAAAGACCGGTCACACGCGGCGCAGTGTACACCAAAGCCCGAAGCCGCCCACCCGGCGCGCAGCTCCACAACGGGCTCGGCTTGCCGAACGCTTGGAGGGTTTTCGTTCGGCCGACTCGGGTGGGTGGAAGTGAACAGGAGAGGCCAGCGGACGTGCACGTGAACTCCGGACGGACGGGCGCTTGTCGCGCCACGGGGAATCTGAAAGTGCGCCTTCGTAGTACACCCGGGCGCGGCCGCGCAGATGGCGAAGAGAGGCGAAGCGGACATGACGTCACAGTCCGGAACACGAGGATGAAAGCAAGCAAGCTTTCCCGACGCGGAGGAAAAGCTGGAGGAGAAAGTCGAGTTGTCGGGGTAGAGATGCCTAGGAAGAGAAGAACGGCGCAGCAGAAGAAGTAAAGGAAGATGTGATAAGCAAAAAAGAGAGAAAACTTCGCCGGGCATCAGAACGAGTGAGGCCCCGAAGCAGGAGGGGAGCGGTCTGGGACGGGAGCGGCCAACGCGCGCCGCTGGTGGCGGCGAGGGCCTGCGAGAAGTGCTTCACGGCGCGGCTCAGAAGCCGGGTTTCCCGCCGCGCGCTGTGCCATTGGCGCACGCGGTGCCGACTGGCTCGGACGCACGCTCCGAAGCCTGGACGCACATCGGCGTCGCTGTAGCCGACGTGTTGACGAGCAACGCTGTCTGCTGATGCTGCTGTTTGCTCGCTATGGAGGAGTGAAAGCGTTTAAATCTGAAAGGCAAAGAAATCGTGACACACCACCCGTGATTGGCATCCCTTGGCACTGAACGCTTCCTCACACCGAACATTGCGCATCCACAACTGTTTGAACTTGGATTTAGCGACCGTTTGGTCGGCCTCGCTGTTCAAGCTTTCTTCACGTGAGCGTATGTACCTGCTGAACATGGCTCGGGCTTCAATCACTCGGATTGGCTTTCTTCTGACAAGTGCGGTGACTATTTGCTGCTGAGTTTACCCGACTTGCGGACCAACCTCTACCAGCCGCCCGCTGACCTACCTCTCTGTGCTCTTGCCTCAAGATATTACGGATGACTAGAAACAAGTGGTTTTACGTCGATGTTCCTTTCATCGCTTGCGGTAAGCTTTTGCACCTTTGCGGCTTTTCTTTCGGGTCTTGAAGGAAGAAAAAGAAGTTGATTTATGCGGATATCAATGAATAATGCTTGTCGAAGTGGCTAATGCGTCGTTTTAAGTTTCGCTGGTTTCTTGTATGGCATGGCAACTCTCAAATATTCGAGAAACGTGGATATAACAACAGAACTTCTGTGCGGGGTGCGCTTCACTCGACAGTTGTATTTACGGAATAGAAAAACATGGTGCTCACAAATTTAGAAATAACTTGCGTCATTCTTGCGCCATCGTCATTTGCGTCGTTCTTATACATCACACATTAATCTATAGTATTGTGAGTAGACAATACCTTGCAATATACTTCAGTCTTCATACTTTCCCATGAACAGCTTTCGCCATAAGGGAAAAAATACACGAAAAGAATATACAATTAAATGATTCGGATGCTATATTGTTGTCCACTTCTTTCATTTGTCACATCACCAGCACTTGCGTGCACGTAAACGGTGGTGTGAGCGTTCAATTTCCATGAATGAGATGATGTTTTACTGAATTAGTTGGAGGTTTCATGTTTACTTAAAATGCGTTTTGTTCAATTTATTTGAGAGGTGGTTATAATCGCTCTGACTGAGATACTTAAGGCTCCTTTAAAAAGCGGCAACCTGTCGCCTGTGTTTGCGATGAAAAATTAAATCGACGACTTCGTGGTCATTAGGGGTCATATTTCATGAGTGTCTGCCACTAATTGTCCCGCCTCCGATTTTGTGGGAAAGTGCTTAAGAGGTTGCAAAGTTTACTTGTACTTTACTGGCAATAGCGCTCCTATATTAAGTATCAATCGTGCATGCATCGAAGCAGGCATAATGGTTTTCTTGGCGGGGTTGATGACCGCAAGCCTCAGTTTTTCGCTTTTCTTTTCTTTTTTGTACCATTGTCTTAGCAGCTTTTCTTTAGCTAAGTTCAAACATTCAAGAACGCAGAATTGATTGGGAATAGAGTAGTCCATCCGTATTATTGACTTCTTTGCCTTCTATATTTTTTATGAACAATATCGCAAGCATCCAGCAGCGGTGCCAAGGTGACATGGTTCTTACGGTGGGCGTCAATGTGCAAAATGAATACTGGTGCTGCTAGACGTTTCAGTAAAACGCAACATGACGAGATTGACGTAAGACATGGTACTCTGCGACTGTGTTGCAGATTAGGTTCTTCTCCGCGTGTTAGGCAGAATTGTGTCACTGCATAAAACACAAAGCTCATTTACGCGCTATCGTCAAGGAGCTGAGCCCGTTTCTGAGCAATTCCGGCGTAGGCGTCGTTCGTTGTTAAATAAAAGTCAGTTTTGCGTGAACGAAAACTTCAGAGAGATGCAAAATCATAAATGAAAATTTTCGATTGGAGGTCCAATCGAACTCAAGCTTTCTGAGTGGCAAGCAGTTGCTCTACTATACCGAGCCACGCTTGTGCTTCAAGCTGCTTCAGAAAAGAAGCCGATATGAATGTCATGCAGCAAGAGAAATCTCCTGAACATTTGTAATATTGCGTGACAGAAGCGTTTGGTCGCAGTAGACGTAAAAAATTTGGAATAGTCCTATGAATGTTTCGTTTAAAACTGCCCACCCCCTAAAACGCGCCCAAAAGATGTAATCGTCAGTGTAAGAACATCTACATGTACAGTGTGCAACCGTGCAAATGGCTGTAGAACAGTACCGACGCGTACTCTCCAACAGAATAATTATGGCGTAGTAAGCACTTCAGAGATGTTCCTGCTATAGTCATTGTAGAATAACTTTAAACAGCCTAAATTACGCGTACATGAGTTTCTATTCCTTCTGGCATGGATCCACTGAGAAGTGTAGCCAGGCCGCAGTTTGGGAAGGCGATATGAGCAGGGCCCGGTCAAGTTATCACAATTGACTCTATAGACGAACCTCAAACGTCCTCCAAGTTTCTTTGCTTGTTTTTTTTTTGTAGTGATTAAAACTAAACAAAAGTACATGTATTCAATGTAATGTGGATTTGTAGGTTTATAAAACAAACTAAAGCGTTTTTGTAAATTATTCTCATGTCTGTAATTTCTCGGGAACAACTTAAGTCGCTAACAAAGACACCACACTTTTCATAATGATTACAATTTTCGGTTGTGACTGCGCACATTGTCGATCTAGACTACAAGTTTGGTCTTTTGTCTTTGAGGGTTGACGAAAGAGCTTTAGTTGCCGTATAACGGTGTCTGCTACTCATACTGAGGTAGAAGTAAAAAAGAAACTTCTGTGGCTGTACACGTACTTTCCAGTGCTTAGGATAGTTTAAACGAGAAATTACGTTAGGTAGAAATACGTACACTCTGCAGAACATATAGACGGAACACTTCGAGATAAACTATGTCGAACCATGCATATGAGTCTATAGGCACTCATTAGAGTGTACATTTGAACACCTCACATCAAACCATGATCTTATTGGGTCCTTATTGTGTTCTTAATGGAGCCCAGATGCAAATCATTTTCATATTCTTATTGTGTCGATTCTTATCGAGAGCAGTTCGCATTATGCATGCTTAAGGTTTCCCTTATATTACAAGTAAACGCAAAAAAGCCGGGTAATTCTACTGAAGTGAAGTGAGAAAAGCCATTTCATGCGTGCTTTCTTATGCGGCATCGTATTGCAAGCTTTTGTGGTACAATAAAGAAAAAATCTTTCTATGGGTCACAGTTCGGTCTAGAACAAAGAATGAACACCTTTTCTACGGCCATTTTCGCGTGAATCGGCTGTATAGTTACTGTCTAGAGTTAAAATCACAGCGAATGCGGAAGCACGATCATCTGAGCGTACCCCACTATTAAAAACTCGTCACTTTGTTTTTAGATTGATAGAGAGTAATTTTTAATCGTATCCGCCGCAATTTCCTGGTTTATAACTTGGTGTGCTACTTTAGGTGGTGGGTGATGACTATGGCATACACAGTGACAACATATACTCACGAATAATACGTAGTCACACACACATATGGGTGATGGAGGCGGAAATACTGTAGGCCCATGTGCTCAGATTTGGGCGTTTGTTAAAGATCCCAGGTGGTCACAATTTCCGAAGCCCTGCACTACGACGCCTTTCATAATCATATGGTGGCTTTGGGACGTTAACCCCACATATCAATCAATCAATTCCACACATATGTGCACAAAAACAAGATTTTAATGCGTCGTTCTCTTGCGTAGTCCTTAAAAACACCAACACTTTCGTTTGCCGTGTCGCACAGAATTTTTTATTTTTTTTTTTTTGCCATGAGACAATGAAGTGCCGCAGCTCTAAGCTCAAGCCACGTTGCAAATACACAGCGGTCTTCAGAATCTGGCGCTCGATTTTAATTTCTCTATAAGCGACTGTTTAAACCGGTGTAAATTTAGGTTTGTTTTGCTGTCAATTTCGCTTTCGACACAAAAGAATGCCAAATGTATAAACTATGTTCCCATTTAAAAATAATCTACTCAGAACAAGTTCATTACGCGAGCCCTGTGATGCGATGGAAAACGCGCGCGGACACGAAGTTTGTTTTCACTCGGTGACAGACTCACGCAAATGACTACGACGTGAATTCATTAAGGGTCCTACGAGCGGCTTCTTGTACCTAAAAACGAGCACCTACTGACAATCGATCCTCGGTGCTGTCGTTAGAAAACAAAACGGAAGCACGTGGCATAACGAGACTTTTGCGGGACTCAATAAACGGTACGTTCCGGAGATAGCGCGTGTACGGAAATAACGGTGGTCTTGTTTGCCCGTCGTGCCTGTCGATAACGTAATTATGGCTTCGCGTGGTACCGTGCGATCTCCGATACGAAACAAGTCCGTCTGGGAAACGCTGTGTGTGTGTGGTTCCGCCTTGGGCGCACACCCTGTGGGTCGACGAAAAACGAGTTCTCGGACGAAAACGCTCATCAGCTTTGTAAGTCTTGGCATGAATGCCTCGAGCATCTGCGGTGAGCAGAGCTCCGGTTACGATCATGCCACGAACGCGACATTCTCGCTGAGCAGGTTGTCGTAACAAACAAGGGACATGGTCCTATGTGCAATTGTCTATGATGAATTGAAGGCGAATGACAACTTTTTTCATTAGTCCAATGCATTGGCACCACCGCTATCCCAAGAGAAGGTTTTCTGCAGGTGACATGGTTTGGTACTGCCTTCAGTATCGGAGGCGTTGGCAGCTAGTTAGATTTACCAGAGATATGCAGTGCTTCCCAATATCAGCCTACTTCTGACCAAGCGCCAATGTCGTGTGATGATGTCGCTAACTTTGACAACCTCTGATGTCATGGTGGGACGTAGTTTGATCTTTTTGCATCATTAGTGTGGACGCCGTCACCACCGACGATCACTGTTCACGCTTTAGGAGGCATCAAATGTTTTCGCCTCAGAACAGGTTCTTCTACACGCCCTTGCACTCAAGGATGCGGATCGTGATGTGGTTCACGTCGCATAAAACTAACCTGCTTTGAAATCTCACGAGCCATTGTTCTTCAGCTTCCATAGAGCAACGTTGCTAAGAACAAATATGCACGGGTTTCATTTACAGCCGGAGTAGCTGTATTTCGACTGGGGCAAACTGCAAAAAAACATCTTTTTACGCATATTGAGCTTAATGTGAGGAACCTCCAAGTTGGTTGAGTTATTCTGAACTACAGTGTCAATTAACGGTCAAAATATACCGTATCGTCGATCTCACAAATTTCTGGGTGTCATAGTCGACAGAGACATATCATAAGGCCCTCATGTGTCGTATTTGAAAAAGCTATTGACAGGCATATGCCATCTTTTAAAGTTTCTCGCTGGAAAGACTTGGGCAATGCAGCCTAATGCTATGTTACGACTGTATAGGGTGCTTTTCCTTGGCTTTTTACGATACAGTCTGCCTGCATTATCAAACGCCAGCAAAACAAGTCGACGCATGATACAAGGCGTTCAAGCACAGGAGCTTCGAATATGTCTAGGTCTGCCTCAGGGTGCCTCAACAATGGCGACTATAGCTATAGCCAAAGACCACCTCGTGCAGACCCATATTGAAATTGAAGCGTTGAGAAAACACATAAGGCATGTGGGCCGGACTCCCCATCACCACCTAGCCTCTCTGCCAGTGGATAGACCTCATACGTCATTTTGTCGAACAATAACTACACATGGGGACTCCCTACCAACTGGTTTTACGCCCGCGGCCAGACCTTCAATTCCTCCATGGTGCCTCAAACAGCCAGTAATCAACCTGACAATACCAGGCATCCAGAAAAAACGAGATTTCTCAATACCAGCCCTCAAGCAGCTCGCCTTACTTCTGCTGTACGAGAAGTACCAAGACTGCACCCACGTCTACACCGACGGCTCCGTCCTGCCAAACAGCTCCACAGCGGCGGTCGTTATTCCAACGCACGCCACAACCATCAAATTCAGGACAGCTCATGCAACCACAACAACGGCAGCAGAGCTTGCAGCGCTTCGCGCTGCGCTGCGTTTCATTAACGACCAGAGCACGCAACGGTGGACGATTTTGTGCGACTGCAAGCCGGCACTGCAGTCACTTCTGTCAAATCTACGCCGTGGTCTATACGAGCAGTTGGTATTTGAAACAGCAGAAATGCTACACCACACCACGTTATATTTCAGTGGTTGCCAAGCCACTGTGGAATTATCGGTAACGAACGAGCTGATCAAGCTGCCCGTTCAGCCCATACAGAAGACAACGACCAGTCAATACCTCTCTCAAGGACGGACGCTGCAAGGAGGCTCCGCATGCTTGCTCGCCAACGCTCCCTGGCTCTTTGGAATGAGCCTCTCTTTACGCATGCAAGATTACGATCCCTTGATCCAACGTTAAGCATGCAGCTTCCAACAAAAATTCGACGAGGTGACGCTACTGCTCTGTGCAGACTGTGGTTGGGAGTCGCGTTTACCCGTGCGTACGCGTTCCGCATAGGTATGGCCGACACCGCCGACTGTGCACACTGCGGAGATGAAGAAACAATTCGACATATCCTGTGTGACTGCCCGAAATACAACATGGAAAGACAATACCTTTCTAATAAACTAAACAGATTAGATGACCAGCCGCTGTTAGAAGAAAGTATACTGCGCCATCGTCATGACTCATCGTCTTAGAAGAAAGCCGTGCAAGCGCTACTGGGCTTCTTACGAACTACTGGCCTGTCGGAACGCCTCTGAGTGGACTGATTTTGTGTGTGCGTGTGTGTCGGTGTTTTTCTCTTATTTATTTTTAACTCTTTCTTTCTCTTTCAACCCCCTATTCCCCAACCCCAGTGTAGGGTAGCATACCGGATACTAGCATCTGGTTAACCTCCCTGCCTTCCTTATTTCTCGTTTCTCTCTCTTTCTTTCTGAACTACAGCCTCATGGGTTCTCTCAATATGACAGCATAAAATGGCGTGTTCGAGTCTTACCGCGGTGGTGTCATTTCGGCGAAGGTGAAAGGATAGACGCCCATGCCAAGGTCTATTCAAACACGTTGCGAAGGCTCACGCGAAAAGCGGTTCAGAAGCTATTGCCAGCGACATCAGCATGGGGAGTTATGGGAGCTGCGATTGAGTCGCAACAATGTGTGGAGGAAACAAACACGATAATGAAAAAAATCTAGCTTTGATTTAAAGTCAAAGCAAGCAATAGGTCTTACAAATGAGATTTGTTTTCTCAAACAGTATTATGTAGGTGTATTGAACAAGGAATTTTTGGTGTTTTTTTTTATTTTTGCAAAAAAAATGTTTTTTTTCTATCGCCCTCTGCCCATGCATGCTATTACTTAGTGCAGCCCTTGCGCTACATGGGTGCACTACATGGGTGTACTACATGGAAAGGTCCACTCGTAAAACTCGTCTGCGAAGACACATCCCCTCAGGTGTTTTAGTGTTCTGCGCCTGCTTGCGTACTCTGTTGTTCTCGAAATTGTTAGGTGCATTTTATCCTTGGTGAACGTCTTCAGTGCAGTGTGAAACGGGCAGTGGAACTATGCGAATTATGCGGAAACGATGTGCTGTGCAAGGATGCAATAGCATCAAACGTAGGCCTGGTAACCCATGTCTTCTAGATAAGAAACAAGAATAATGGTTCGGATTGAACTGCTCGCTGGGCTTTCATCCAGCAGTATTCCTGCAGCCCGGTTTCTTTCATGAGCATGCAGTTCCCACTATTCGCGGTACACGTGAGAAGATCGCCAAGTTATCTATCACGGTACTATTCGCATGTCTTCATTCGCATAGGTAGCGGTAATTTAGCATATTGCAAAAAAAAGAAAAACATAACGCAGGGAGTGTCCGCAGACTTTTTTGTTCTTATTTCCATTTTGTGCCGTGAAAGTAAATTTAAAATATTGTGACAATTACATGAAACTAAGGTGTCATTATTTTTGCGTGCCTAGGCGTCACATCTTCCTGTTAAAACAGAAGATCACAAGCATTGTGCATGCTAAAAAAACCTGCGTATGCGTGAAACAAATAATCCATGCTGCAGATATCACATGTATACGCTGCTACACTGCTGGTTGCCTTAATCCATCTGCGAAAGATGCCACTAACGGCAAAAAAAAAGACCCTACACAGCAGTGTGCCAAATATTCAAAACATGATTTGACACATATAACCACACAAAATGTTATTGTTATTATCACAAAGTGACAGCCTCAGTATTGCGTGTGAAGCATAGAAATTAATTGCTGGGCACCTCGTGGAACACGATACGTTTTTATAGTTCTAAAAGAAGTTACACTGTCCTCCGCCAGAGGGAATTATGTGTAGATTCGAAGCAGCCAACGCTAACGCCTACACTGGCGGTGGTCTTGACGCTGGCTCTCACCTCGTTGTTGCGTAGGAGAGAAATCTTGGGAGGTGCAATGCATGCAGTGATCGACTAGTGTTTCCTGCAGAAACATGTCGATTGCTGCTAATGGGCAATGAGAGAGAGATGACTCCAATTAGACACAGAGACCCGCAGTGATTAACGCGCACGCTGCGAATTTCATTCAACAACACACAGGAGAAATCTCCAATCGGCACTACTTCAGAGGTCAAGATCCAGTGCCTATACATATATGCGGAGTGGCCAGTGCAGGGGGAGCAGTCGATTGTTTTTTTTTTTCAATCAAGAATCTTCCTAGTGGATGCTGCCTGCGTCGTCGTTGCGGACGAAAGAGGGGAAGGGGGCATGTAGGTGAGGAGAGAGAGGGGACGTGAATGCACAATGGGGATGTAAAAGCCGGAAGGAGAGATGCCTAGAGGATAAAGAAGGAGGGGGGGGGGGTGAGCGTAGACTAGCAGACGCTCGTCGGCATAGCAAAGCGAGTGTTGGGGCAGCGAAGAGGACGTGCGTGCGCAATGGAGGTGTTAACGCTGCCGGGAGGGACGCCTAGAGGAGAGATAGGGGGAAGCGAGAGCAGGTGAGGTGAGGGGCACGCATGCGCAGTAAAGGTGGTCACGCCGCACACCGGATTCAGCTCGATCATAAAAAGCTTTGCAAATCCAATGGTTTAAAAACGGGTGTGCGTTTCACAGAATCTTTCCGTTCTGGATTATTAAGGTGAGTTCTATTGCATCCTATATATGTTCCCTCGGTTAAGCCGCTTTTCGTAAAGCCGCCTTTTAAGTCCATCGTTATTCCTTTCTCGCCGAACTACGAACTTCATTCAGCTTAAACCACTTCCGCGTTTAGATTTTCACTGGAGATCATCCCTGTTTGCGCTCGTTACTTTAAGGCACTGTTTGGTGTTTCTCCGCCTTTTGATGTCGGCTCGTCAACCTGTAGCCACTGACTAGAGCTTTCATGCATCTCTTTTGTAACAGTGAACAAACTCGTGTTTTTGTGGCCCTCGTCAGAACTTTTAAAGTGTCAAGCAATTGGTCATAAGCTCTTTTGCTAAGTCGACAACAACAATCTATCAGACAAATTGTATGAAACGCATTTTACTAGAGCTCGCCGATTATTGGGTTGCTTGTTCGTGCTAACATGTCGGTTATTCGAGATAGAACTACAGAAAAGCACGTATGAACCGATATGCTGTGTCCATGTGACCAACGGATGCATCTTTTCGGCCCGTACAGTAAAGAGCGATGTTTGTTTTGGCTAATCCGTAGTATTCATCTCCCTCCTTTTATTCATTTCCTTCTTTATAATTGTGAGGGTGTGAAAGGAGGAAATGTTCAGAAGGAGAGAACAAGTACAGAGAGAAAAAGAGGGAGCAAAAAAGAACTAGAAAGAAAGAGAAACAGAGAAATAGAAAGAAATGATAGAGTGGAAATGTAGAACGCGAAAGAACAACTACCTTGAGTTGGACGAGTAGGCACATACTCCGACAACTGCACTGCAACATGGACGAAGACAAGGGGCCCGTCACTGTTCAATGTGTCTTGTTCTCTTCGCCTAAGTTGCGCTGCATTCGTCGAGAAACAACTGCAGAAAACGAAAAAATGACAGAAAGAAAGAAATGAGCGCAAGAAAGCAAAAAAACACAGAAAAAGATAGACAGCCGGAAAACTAAACACTGAGAGAAAGAGATGAAAAGACACTGACAAAGGTAAACAATAGCGCAAGCATACCAATATATAAAGGATAGTATATAGCAAACGGCAGAAGGGTATATTGATAGAACAGTATAGCAAAAGGTAGGAAAAAGTTGGGAAAGAGAGTAAAAGACTAGTGAAGTCAGACCAGCACTGCTGCGACGCAACCTTTGCGTGATTTAGCGTAAGCTGCGCTAATTTTGTTTCCCTTCCACTGCAGCATAGAGTTTCCTAAATACACACTAGAGGGCACTCTAACGCTAGTGTCTATAAATAAGGTTCGAAGAAAGGCTAAGAAATATGAAGGAGAGTAGATGGGCAGAGAAGGTGTTCCGTTATTTGTATAGGAAGAGCGTGGACACACAGTGGAGAAAAAGAACTAGAAGACTCACTAGTAAATATACGGCTGGTATTGTGAGCCATATGTCAACAAAGAGCGTTAAGGGAAAAGTCAGGGAGGCGGAGAGGATTTACTGGATGGCAGCTATGGAGAAAAAACCGGCTTTGAGTAACTACCGAAAGGGCAAAAATGAAATAAGGAGGGAGGCATTTTACGATAATTCAAGGGGAAGCGCTTTACTGTTTGAAGCGAGATCGGGTTGCCTTAGAACGCGTAGTTATAAAGCAAGATTCAGTAAAGAAGAAGAACAATGCACATGCTGCGGGAAAGATAAGGAAACGGCGGAACATGTTCTGATTGAATGTGGAGATATCCACCCAGGTGTACGTTTGGGCACGAACCTACAGGAAGCTTTGGGTTTTAGGGACAACAATGGAAAGCTGAACACACCCGCGATTGAAATAAGTAAGAGACGGTTAGAGTATTGGTGGCAGAAAATTAGAGAGAAAGGACAAAAATAAATATTGGAAAAATAAAATATGGACAGTGTGCCGTAAATGGCAGAGATCTGAAGCTGAAAATTTACCTTTTTTCCATTAAGATAGAATTTATCGAAGTAGAGGCATTAGGCCAACATAAAAAAAAAGAAAAAAGATTTTTTTTTGTCGAGCCTGGTGGCATACTTGTCACCACCCCGTTATAAAGGGGACGCTCATAGCATCCATTCTATAGGAGCTGCAATGCACAGGGCTTCCGCGAGCATGGGAAGGATGGGTAGTACAGGGATTTGTATATTCTTCGTATTTATGACTCCATTTGAGTTCTCGTGGCTTGAAGCCATTTTGTCAGGAAACACAAATCAACAATTGTTCGGAAGTTGCGCTTCATCACCTTAATATTTTAGGCTTGTCATTTTAAATAGGGTGACGAAGTCGAAAAAGGTTTGTTAATTTTTTCAAAACAAAACCAAAACGTTGCAATAAACGAAGCCACAAGTGCGATTCGCCGCTCGCTAGTACGAAGACTAAGCAAATCTGTGTATACCCATCATTCTTATGGTCGCTGAACGATCGCAGCGCCAAGGTCCCCTATAGTTGATTTAGTATACTGTATGCACTGCAGGGCACGAAATTATGTATTTATAGATACCCTGGTTAACATCTTCCATGTGTGCGAGCATTTTAGTAGTCCTCTCATTTCTTCTTCCGTTCTTAGTTATATTCCTCCCCTTGTCCCTTCTTGTAAGGCCGTAGACCGCGTGAAACCTAGTTAACCTCTCTGCTTTCTTTTACCTTTCTCCCTCTCCTTCCCCCGCTTCTTTTCACCTCTTTTTTCGCCTTGTGTTCCTGTCTGTTTTTCTTGCTACCATTTAGATTGGAGTATATAGCATGTCTAGGGGCGTTTATTATGCATGTTTGCAAGTTGGCACTTTTTTGGTTTATTCAATTGGGCGCAATCGACCCACAGACATTTGACACAGCGATACGGCTCTGCTCTTCCGGTAGTAGGTGTATGCCAGTGTGCAAAATAAAATAGCAAGCATGATAGAGAAAAGTGATTCAGTGCCCATTTCGGAATCGACAAATCCAGAGTCGATCGCGGCTGCGGTGACCGTATTTATTACCCGTTTTTCTCCCTATCGTTTGGCGAAGCCCACTGTTGCCATGGCAGTATGGAACCACAGACAACGCTCACAGGTGATGTTTTGAGCAGACTTCACATAATTTTTTTCGTTGTCTCACTTGATTCATGCGCTTGCTAAAAGCTGTACTTTATATTATATGATATACGTGTCACTAGCACTCAACAAAAAAAGCGTACTTAAAATTTTCTTGTCGCCTGGTTTGGCTTTGTTGACGCAAGAAATATTGACTATATGTGCTGGAACATGACAGACTATTTTGACACTTCGTGTAGCGAGGACTCACACTTGAGGCCAACTGGTATTTCTCTATACAGTTATCTCAAACAAGCCAATTACTGTGGCATTTGTATCGTTTCAAAGTACTGAAACATCTGCTGTCCATATCGGTCACAGTGTGTCTTATTTTAGTGTAACAGGTATAGGCCAACTGTGTTTCCCGATTTATTAGCAGTTGCCAGCGTCCACTGGCCTTTCTTTTTACCCTTTTTAATTGTGTAGCATGATGTAATACCAATTTTTATGTGTAGTACGGGTTCTTACCCTAGCAAAAATATTGACCTTCAGGTTTTAGCAGCAAAACGTGATAATAAATAAGGCCAGAAGCCGCATAGCAATGTACAAACAGTCGTACAACCGTCATTAGTGTTCGCCATTCTACAACACAAGGCAAATATTAGACTAAAGGTATAGTTCACTTCGATAATAAGTTCATTTCTGACAGTAACCTATCTTGAGAAAGCCGGTCAAAGGTAGGGTGTAAATTTAAAGACATTCTGCTAAGAAAATTCTCTTTGAACATGTTACCGCTACATTTGAACCATTCTGAAGCGCTATGCGGCATACACCGTCATATTCAAGGTGGGGGCATTATGAATGCACCCTTCACATTTCCGGCTTGAGGTGGGTTGAATCCCGGAGGTGCTTACAAATTTACCCGGAGATTAAAACGTGAGCCCCATTTCGACGTTGAGCCATATAGCTTCTTCTATATCATTCTACTTTACTGGACTGTGCCTCAATGAATACACATTCCATTTGACTTGAATATCCTGGAAATGCACCTTAAGTGTGGTCGGAGTATTCTAAGTGGTGCTTGCCCGTTCACTAAGCTATATCGAGGAAGAAGGGGGGAAGGCGGAACTAAAAGATATTGAGGGACATTTAGTGTTATAGCACACTCTCCGATCCGCATGCCTGCCTGGCTTATCGACCTGACCCTGTCTAATGAGCGCTTCGAGTTTGATCCCATATTGGGACAGCTGCGGCACGATGCTTCCAATTGCGTTGATTCCACTAAGCCACCGATAGTACTAGGCGACAGCCTGCTTCTAATGATGTAATTTACTTAAATGCGAATATGAAGCGCTAACAATGTATGTAAACATTGTCAAATAATAAAGGCTGAAGTGTACGAAGCCACTCTGGTCGTTCCTCGCGTTTGACACGAGAGGCTTGGCTCTGATTCAAAGGGACGCAGGCACTTTAAACTTATACAGTAGCGCAGCCATGAAGCATGAAACTGAGTTAACAAAGCGTTCTGCTCACTTTTGCGCAAATAAAATGAACCCCGCTATCTCAGCTGACCACTGTATTAGGATTGCTCATAAGACGGACGCAATGCATCACTTGAAGTTGCGTGCTGTCATAATTGACAGGCTTCCGAGTTATTGAAGCATACTTTAAGTGCGGTTTAAAAGAGCAAGTGAAAAGATGATATTAAATATGTAGGCATGTATAGCCTAATATGGGGCAGACACTTTTGAAAAATGGACTGCTTATTGCTGCTTACGTTAAGCCCCGACTTTCCGGATATATAAAATTGACGTGCATCACTGTACCATAACTCTATTTTTGGAAAGTTAAACCTCTCACGACTGCCCAAAGAGAGTACAATTGCATCTAATTGGAGTTAACGTCTATCTTTCTATACTCGTACGAAGGAAGTCAAAAGTAACCAAAAAAAGGACAAATTCCTCTCTTTTATATAGTGGCGACAACAGCTACTAGAAAATATTTGGTTGAGGTATTTGTACTGCAGCAAACATAAATACTACGGTAATCATCGTAATGGACACAACAAGTGTGGCACGTGCGAAAAACACACGTAGCCCTAAAGACGCGCTCTTTTGAAAACTTGGCAATATATGGCCTGGCGTATACTAAAGCAGTAAACGTATACTTTTTTTCACAAGCCTTATTTATACGCTGTTTATTTATGTCTGATGGAGACAATGCTACCTTTATGCAAATGAGAAACTTGAAGCGTATGCAGTCCACCTTGTCAAAACTTCCGCGTCATTCTGAGACCTTAACACAACGTTCTATCGGGCACTTCAATAACGTGTTGTTTTGGATGTCTGAAAAAAAAAGAAATTGCTGCTGCTATAAATTACCTCGGTAAAAAACAACAACCAAGGAATGAGTGTATGGTAGACTGGGGGAAAAAAGTGCGGTATGCAAATTTTCAGGAACGCACCAATCCAGTTTATTGTTGGGTAGCTGTCAAAAGCAGCCGTGTGCCTTGTCTGGCCATAATTTTCCTGTCTTTCTTGGTGGTGCTGGATTCGTTGCATTGAACGCTCGACTCCAAAGCGCGGAATCGAAAAACAATAAAACAATAACTAAAGTCAAAGGGAGCGGGCATATTATCTCGCGAGGATCTCACGTAATTAATAAGCGCTGCCCAGTCGTAGAGCGCCAGGCTTGCGGAAGACATATTAAATTCTTAAACGAGCTTTCCAATGGGCGTTTCTTTTATGCAGACTGCAGAGTATCTGTATAGCAGAGGCCAGTGCATTAAATACTTTTTTTTTGTGTTGAATTGAAGTGTGGGAGCTAGTGTCAAAAAATGTGGCCGACTTCCACCGCAGGGCCAAATTAGGGGCTCTGGTTGTGGGCCTAAATTATTCCTCGGCAGCTGATTAAGTATTTTCCTCCGTGTGTCCACTGGGACCATATAGCGGCTGGCTGGCTGGGCATGAGTATTCAAATCTGCACACTTAGCAGTCTTTCCACGAGAATGGAGGTAGAGAAGAAATTAACAGTGACAGCTACGCTGTCCGTTTAACATGATAACGAGTCCGAGCTCTTAAACCAGGACGTGACAAATTGGTTTAAAACCTATGGAACGACACAGAATGAAAGCATTCTTCTTTACCGTTCATAGAAAGAGAGAGAGAGAGAGAGAATAAAATGAGGGAAAGACAGGGAGGTTAACCAGAAAATGGAGTATCCGGTTTGCTACCCTGCACTAGGGGAAGGGGGAATGGGGAAGAAAGATTGGAAAGAAAGCGAAGAGGGAAATAGACGCGCGCGAAAAAAAAAGGGGAGGGGGAGCTGGGGTGCTACAGTCTATACAGTTCATAGAAAGGAAAACGTTGATGTAAGCGCAAGAGGTCAACGAGATTAGCCGATTCGTTCGTTACGCTTTGCTCTCTGATTAGTGCAAGAAAAAATTTGAAAGACGTAACGCAAACATGCGAAAGAATTAAGAGAAACAAGTATACCGCATTTACTCGACTGTAACGCGACCACGACCGTAACGGGAGGGTTAACTTTGGATATCCAAAATTCTAAAAAAAAAACTTGCATTATGCTACAATAAATATGATAAAGTATTTTTTTATGGAATTAAAATGAAACGAACGAGATATTCTTGCCACTTTCTCGTGAGCTCCTTTCGTTTTGCTTTGTTATTTGTAAGCATATATGTAAATATTATAAAGCATTGCCGTAAGCGCTGACGACAATGTAGTATCTGTCTATATGCAACCGATGCAGTCACAGTAGTTTCGCAAAACTCAACGGTTCTTCTGAAAACCAGTAAGAGTTCTGTCATCTGGTACTATAGGATTTCAGAATTTGAATTTCTGATACCGCAGATTCGACTATAAGCTGAGGTCACATATGACTACAAATAAAGAAAAGTTCCTTTGAAGTGTCGATGGATCACACGCGTGAACATTTGGTTAAATTCGCTCATAGATAATAAAACATGCATAACGTTTAAATACATTCGCAATCAGTCACTTTCAGGTAAAGCTTAAACCTACTCGTATTTTGTCTTCGTACAACACACGTCTTTATATTGTATTTTATTTTCTATTCAAGTACTCTACAGGGTTATTGTATTCGCAGGCTTCAACTAATTCGTAAGCTATATATCTTGATCTTGTGTTTGTGTAGCGTTTTGAATGCACACGCCTTTTATTTGGCGAACGGCTTGTTATTTTAGGAGATAGTTAAAGCGAGGAGGTAATTAAACGCTTGCACGACTCGTTAATTTACCCCGTGTGACGTTAAAATGTGACAGAGAAAGTTTTCATCCCAGAGTAGAGAAAATGAAGCTCTTATTTTCTTGCATCAACCAAGCACTTGCTTTCTTTAGCCTCTCGTTTCTACTGGGAAGGTTCGGATGACAGCGTAACAAATTAGACGTTTCCCTCCGGCTCGCAGGAGAACGACAAGGTGCTAGTTAGACGGAAAAGGAAGAAGCGTGCGACATGGGCGGCCGTGATACACGATGTTCACTTAGTCGGGGAAAGTATAGGTAGGGCTTGCGGCTTGAACGTCGCGTATGAAGTTTAGAGGTTTGCAGTGTCCTTGAAAGGATAGGAGTGTGGGCCAAAAAAGAACGTAGGAAATTAAAGTCTCGAAAGCGGCGAGGACATTGCTCACACACGATATTGACCGATTTCTCGTGGCCTTCTCAACGTCGCATTGTTTAGCGTCGTGATGATTCACATTATTCTCTCTTTATGTGGCGGTGTTGTCCGGCCGAAGGCGCAACTTGTATGAAATATTTCTATCAAAGTTCGGCAAAAATAAAACCTACTGGCACTGAATGTAATTGTCTATAAAGAATACGTATGCACACAACTTCTAACAAATAGTTTTGTTATTTTCACAATGCTTATAATAACTTTCGATTCATGGGTATTCTCGATCAAATATTAAGGCAAAAGACTTAGATGTATCATCAAGGAAGGAAAATAGCAGGAAAAGAACAGCAGGGAGGTTAACCAGTCTATAGGCAGCCGGTTCGCTACCCTGCGCATTGGAGGGGGGTGGGGGAGATGAAATATAGAGAGGCGAGAGGGAACAGAGATAAACAGAGCACATTAAGCAGCACACGCGCGCACACTCAGTCACAGTCCAGTCTTGTCTTTCGTGGTGTGTGACATTGCTGTTACAGCCGCTTGTTCAAGTCCGTGTCACGTAGGAATTTCAACAGTGCTTTTGTCGCCTTCTGTTGCAATGTCTTCTCTCGGGCAGAACTTACAGAATAACCAAGGGTGTCAGTGAAGTGGTGCCAAAAAAAAAACGAACAATTACGATGTTGACTATTGAGAATTTTGAGCGCGGCTGTTTAGCGTTTTCAGTAAGTCCTGCCTCGCTAACCGGAAAACTGCGGACGGCAGTGCATGGGCGCGTTCCCCCTCAGCAGCCATCGACAGGTCTCCGTTCATGCGGCGCTTAATTTCCATATATGGTATCGGTGGACGCCCTCGCCGCATTCTTTAGAAGTGACGTCATCACTGACCACACGATGTTGTTCTCTACTGTGGCGCCGCGGGTGGTCACAGCGGAACCTTTGGTTTCACCATTTTTGTTGCCTTGTACATGTGCTCTCCTCTTTATTAGCGTGTATCATCCTCGACTGCTTTACGCGTTCACACTTTCGTCCTTGTTCAATCTGTCGGTTACAATGACAACAACGCCGCTGAACACAGGAATGGGCACCTATGGGCTGAGCTCTAAAGGTTATTAATTATGGGCGAACTTATGCCCTGAAAACTAGATGTACAATCTAAGTGTTCTCTCGAAGGTTTTACATAAGTTTCCGTTCAACCAACGCATGTCTTCTCCCAAGCATCACAGGTCTGCCCACTTTCTCATGCTCATGAGTGAGAAGCATGTGTCGCTCTGACACAAGAAGCGAGAGCAGGCGCGAGTGGCTCGGCTGCGTTCCACATTCGCTCTACTTCGTCCTCATTCGCTCTTTGGGCTACGCTGACGCTAGCGTCGTCGTCCAGCGTGAGAACGGGCGCCAATAGCTGCGCTTTATGATCGTTATTGCGTATTGACCTCATCTTCTAACGTCATTACATCACGATGCGGCGAAATTTGCAATGTTATTATGAAGTCGTCATGTCCCATCGCCGCATGGTCAAAACCAAATCGATACCAGAGGCAATGCAGGACTGCGCGAGCTGCAGGAAGCTCGCAACACATCGTGTCACGGAGACAATAAGAAACTTCACAGGTGCAGAGACCTTTCGGAGGGATCACGCTAATCTACTGCGAAGGAATAGAAGATGAAAACAATGTATTTCATCTTGGAGTCGTCTAGGACGATGGTGTGACTTTATTTTCATTTTTGATAGTGTAAAGTCTCATCTTTTATGTGAAAACAGTTTCGTTTTGCAGTGTTCTTTCAATGTTTTCATGAAAAAAATATACGTCAAATGTTGGCCGTCTTCAGAACGTTCTCCACAACTTTTAAAGAAACGAAAACAAAAGAGGACCTCAACTAGGATACATTTCGAAATATTTCTGCAGCGCCAGCAGAGGCATGTTCTTGAGCTAGATTCACAGTAAACATTGCGCAACCATCTGAAAGCCGCTCCGCTATGCAGCTTGAATAACGACGCCAGCTCACTGAATTGTTTAGAAAAAAATTATTAACGATTTCGAGTACTTCGTACTCAAGCTCACTGAATTTACTTAAGCACTGTCGTGTAACGTTCCCTAAGATACAAATTAAGACAAGACGTTGGCTTTAATTAGGATTTCATTTGAAGAACATTGAGGTAGCGGGTTTATTAGGGCCCGCACATTTTTTAAAGGTGACTACGTTGACAGCTGTGATGGAAACGTAGCCTGAGTATCATATTTTAAGCACTGCGTTGGTTCTTTATGTGCTGCTGCTCTTGTTACCCAATGATATTGTTTTAAAGACAATTGAATTACACGTTTGTTCAAACGATTGTACATATTTCATGCACTTCGCTTTAGACTAAGGGGTAAGTATGGTCGAAGCTTTCTGAAAAAGCGTTATGAGAAAGTTTTTTTTTAATTATAGTAGGAAAACAAATGTTCAGCAGCTGACTTTAGAGTCAAGTCATAATAAAACATAAGCGCCTTTTATACTATACCTGGCCAGAAAAAATGTTTATGTGCTATCGGAAAGCATCTACATCTTTTATCAATTCATGCACAGTTCTAGTCAACTTGCATGATTTAGCAATAGCATGCGGGTATTGACTAATCACCTAATAGCACAAAACATTCGAATTACGGATAATGTAGCTCTAGCAGCAGGTCTTGTTCCCAAATTATTTCTGGCGTGAAAATCTTTATGGCGTGACTTGTGCGTACCCCGTTGTCATTGTGCGTAACCACCGATGTCGCATGCCCTAGAGAGCGGGTACGTGCCACAGGGGAAGGAGAGAGACGATCGCGCGACTACGATCGCGATGAAAACATGCATGCGAGATGGCGGTACTCGGAGTGTTCACTAAATGGACGGGGAGACGGATGCACAAATATACAGACAGACAAGCAGACGTACAGATGGATGGACGCACAGCCGGACGCACGGACGGATGGATGAATGGCCGGACGCACGGACGAACGCATGGACAGACGCACAGACAAACGCATGGATGGACGCACGGATGGACAAACGTACACACGGATGGACGGACGCACGGATGGATGCACGGACGGACGGAAGCAAGAACAAATGTATGGATGGAAGTGCGGACGAACTGACGGGCGCCTCGTCCCACTACACATTATTTACTCCGCGCATATTCTGTGATTTTTTTTAATCTCGATACTCACTCTCAAGCTACTCAAGCCATTTTTTTCTTTACACCACGGCATAAGCTCCTACCTTCGTTATTCATATATACACGTCAAAAGTTTCGCATGCAGCTATTTGTTTTTCTATATACAGCTCCTGTGATTGCCACTCTGGCTACATTATTCTACGCAAACATAAATGTTTCAAAGATTTGGCTAAGCATATCGCACGTGTTAATCCACCTGTTCGCTCTATAAATGTTGCAATAAGTGCTGCATTAACGTATTTTCTTCAAATACATGCATACAGAAGGAGAAGCTTGCAGCTGTGTGCACTGCATTTGCTTAATTTCAAAGATCATTTAAATGTGAAGAATTTCTTAACATACTTCAGCGACTTTGAGCGTATCTATCTATCTAGCCGCTTACGTTTTGGGTGCTCTCGTGGTCACACCCTTACCTTGGCGTGACCAAAAATTAGCGTGGTAGGGTAATATGGTTCGACGAATATGAAGCGCTGGTCAAGACATGAATAATGTAACACTCCCGTCGCGTACATCGTCAAACTCTTCCCGCCAGACTGCGGCACATACCATTGGACGAGTATGTGCCGCTGGTATGCGAGTATGTGCCACAGGTGATGACACTTAGTATCTACTCCAAAACGACGAGAACACACATGGGCAATTCTAACGCGCAAGCGTTAAAAAATACCCGTCATCGGTAACGTCTACCCGACAAATGCAAACAATAAATGTCAGGGCCCCATCTGGAATTGAACCAAAGAATTCAGCGTGACAATGGAGCATTTTACCACAGAGCTACGCCAGGTGTCGGAACTACTTTTCAAATAGACGCTAATATTCGTGAAACGTCAATAGCGGTTGCAGGGCTGCCTACCCAATTTTATAAACATTAAATATGTACTCCTGTGATACAGCCGACACGTGGGTTTAACATGAATTGTGGTTAGGCGCCATGCGCCGATGTTGATTTATGTAGCAGTGCCCAAGACCAGCATTTTCGTGAGAATCAGCGCTTCATATTTGCTTCTGGTGTTAGTAACGCGGATGTTCCAATGCAACTCTTCAACATATGACTTTGCGTGCAGCATTTTCACATCTATTTAGCCTGATTTCATAAGGTGTTGCTCAATAAAGAAATTGCAACACGATCACCATTCCTCCTCATGCTTCGCATAAGGTTGATTTCCAGTAAGGGATCTGCCGAATTTTCATTCTAACTTATTTTTTTACATTGGTATATGTCTCTACAAAGAAGACAATGTAACAATAAAAAAGCATCAAGGAATAACCTAAAAGTGTCCAAAAGAAGAACAAACAAAAAAGAGGGGATACCACGAGCGCTGATTTCAAACTGATATTGTATCACATAAAAAATGCGGGAAAGCTAAACCAGATTTGATGGCTCACTTAAGCGCACACTTGCACAGATGGCTCAGAAAAAAATTATGAAATAACACCAACAAATTCAGTCTGCTATGACACATAAGAAACTAGCTATCCAGAGTACTCAGTGAAAGTTGGCTTGGACTACAAGATTGTGGGAACGCCTTTGACTTTTGCATAGTGCAACCACAGTCCCTTAATACCGTTCTGGTCACGAAACTTCTCCGTCACTCTATGGGAGAGCTTGATATGGTGCCAAGAGCGGCCGCTACGCGGCGCAAGCCGTCCTAGGGGGGCCATCGCCACGCTGCGCCCGGCGGAACGCACTGGCCGCGGCGGCATCCCGAAGGCGTTGTGTGGTGGCAGCTCGCGGTTTCTGCATCAGCGAAACGCGAACTTCATGTGCCAGTGCACCGTGCTCAAGGTGGACGGCATGAAAATTCGAATGAAAAATGCCTAAGACGTGCTGTGTGACGGGTTGCAGCTCCGGATACCGAAGCAACAAAGAAAAGGCGTCGCTCTTCTGCTTCCCAAGTAGCGCCGAACTCCGAGAGAAATGGAAGCGAGCTATACCGCGGTTTGAAGCTGGCAGTTTCAGCTTCGAAAGTAAGAACTTTCGGGTGTGCGAAAAGCATTTTGATGCTAGCGACGTTGTGAGAACCGACGAGCACATCGTGAACGGGGTGGTCGTGTCGCTTCAGCGAGAGAGACCGAGGCTTCGCACGAACGCCGTTCCAAGAATTTTTCCAAGGATCGAGGGGCTATTTGAAAGTACCAAGCAGCCGTCTTCTTGCTCTCCTGAAAATTGTTGAAGAACATGTAGAGACGTACACGGTGCAAAACATTGCATGCGGTGACGTGTACGCGAGGATTGTTGAGGGCATTTTGCTCGACAGCCGCACAGCGTCAGCAAGTGTAGGTTGTCTGTTGCACTTTTTAGGGACAACATCTGAGGTTGTACACTTTTTTTTTTGAGATGTAGATTACATTTCTTCACTCGAGAAAAAAACAAAGCCTCGCGGGCAACTGTGCGCAGTTCATGCCCTGCAAGTGGTGGGTGGAAGCCACAGTGTTAAGCATAATGGCTGTGTATGTGCGCACGCCTTCACATTTGTATATAGTGTTGTATATCTTGTATACATTACACTGTAATATTTTCGTACTATTCATATTTATCTGCATATAGTGTAAATAGTGTATATTCAAATACAGTATATTTTAGGCAGTGAGCTAAGGCAGAGTGCAGCTGTTAATGAAACGAAATACACATTGTACAGTAGAGTCACAAATTGTGTAACATTGCTCAGAACAGCTGCAATAGTTTCTAGTGCTTTTCTTCTCCAAAGTGTTGTTCTCAGTGTATTTTGTGTAAATAAATGTTTTCCAACTTTCTCCCCATCACATGCACCATATGTTAATCCCCCATTCATAAGTACACACCTGACTACTAGGCGGCGTATCATTAGCACCAAATTTAAGATTTATTGCATGATAACCGCCCTTCCCCCCCTCCCACCCAAAAAATATAAACAAATGTGTGATGAGGTACCTCGGTAGTGGCAGAGGCGGCCAAGCGGCTAGCACTGGCATCAAAAGGAACTTCCAGATTAGGCTGCTGTACTTCCGTTCCCAAAGAAATCATGGGTTGTCGGCCGGTAAATAATAATGCCCTAAACAGTAAAGGCAAGGAAACGTCAAGCGGCGGATGTCCCTTGCAAACTGCGTGGAAAGAAGTGATCAATCAAATGTTGGGCACGTTTAGAGCGATCGCGAAAGCCCTCGGCATCGAAAGTCCCCGCGTCAAAAAAGCGATCGGCGCTCACAAACGTGTGTCCAAAACAACTGCGCATTTGGGTATAAACTCAACTGAAAGGTCTGGAATAAAACTTCTGGCTCAACCATTCAGTTCATTTGAATACTTGGGTAGTAGCGCGCGAGAGGCGAGCCGGATATAAACCAATGTGATTGCTCCTGTACTACCCGGTCGTGTTTCATTTCGTTGACCTTCCTCCCCCTATTAGCGGCCCTACCAGAATATAAAGCTCACCTACCGCATAAACATAATCGCCCTTTGGCCGGGCGCAAATACAAACATGTTGTCGAGCAGATCAAGCAGTAGCTGCTCGCATCAAGAGCATGGAGCATAAGCATCATCTTTCAACACTTGCGAGCTATAGCTCGCAAGTACCACTTCGAGGCATCGTAAGTATGCATATGATTGGGCTATGAGACAATTATTGACACAATGCGTTATCGCGCGGTGTGAGAACACTTTTAATGCGCTGCTGTTTATAAGGTGGGCCCGCACTTCCAAGTAAACTACGCGTGCGTTCCAAAGTAAACAGCTCTCATTCGTCGTCGACACTGGATCCCGTTTCAACTTATTCATCTGGTGGAATTGATGCGTTCAGAGACGTTTAAAAAAGGTAACAGGAAGAACAGCACGCACATGTTCGCGTCGAAACGTCGGCCGCAGTGCGCATACAAGCCCAGCAGTGGCGGCGGCTTGTGGCCCCCATACGACGGGTGGCGCCTCTAGCGACAGATTTTGTCCCTATATCAACCTTCGGGCGGAGTTTCGTGACCAGAAAAGCATTGAAGGACTCTGGTGCAGCCTAGCAACCTGTCAGTGCATTCATTGTTCGTTTCATTTTTTCTTTGCCTTCTCTCTCTTTTTTTCCTATTCCCGTTTCACGATCTCCCAGTATAGGATAGCCAATGATACGTTTTCCACTTTTCTTTGCTTCCTCGTGCCACATTGTGAATGGGCACAGGCTGCGATGAGAATGAAAGCTTGATTGACAGAACGAACGCGTCTTCGGTCACACTACACTACAAACCACAAGTAAGCGCACCATTGCGCGTGCAACGCACGTGCATACGCGCTCTCACAGCAGCTCGTGAGGAGTTCTCGTAAGCACCCACAAAATAACGAACAAGGCAACGAACCCGTTGCAGCGTTTGTTATCCAGTATACCATCCCCACTTCTCTTTTGCCACTAGTGTAGAGACGGATGACTGAAATTGAGCCACGCCTGTAGTGACCACCACTTTTGCATTTAATCACCGACAATGCCCGGCTCGCGGCCACCAGTGAGGCTTATTGTACCCCTGCATCCTGCTATCCTGGTCACTTCCCCCGTCTGTGCCTCTCCCTTATCCGTTTCTCGCGCAACGTGCCTTGCTGTCAAGCCGGGTGTGCCGCTTTCAGGAGGCAAAACGCAGAAGGGAGACGGGGAGAAGGGTGGCAGATTTAGCTGAGTGAAGGGTCCCGCGCTCGCTAGACCACGAGTAATAGTTTCTCGTGCTAATAAGTCCCGCGAGACGTGAGCCGTGAAGCGTGAGTCAGCAAGTCAAGAGAAACAAACAAAAAAAAAGCGAATCGACTACGCCTAGCTGATAAAGCGCGACTGGGTGGAGGAAGGGAAGATAGGGGAGACTAAACTCTCATCACCGCTCTCCTGATGAAGCCATTCATGCTGTCGAGCCTGCATGACGTGGTGGTGTCACGCTGCTGCTCGTGCTGACAGGGCTCGGTCGAAAATTCAGAGAGAAAGAACCCCTTGCGGAGAAAACATGGCGCCCGCTATTCACAAACATCGATCCCTGTATAGCCAGAAGTGGTGGCCCTAACTGAGCAAGCACGGCAATCTCTGTATAATGTGATAGGCGCTGAATGCGGAATTCACTCATCGAATAGCTTATGTGGGGGCAGGAGTGTCTGCCGACTGGTGTGCATCTCTAATAATTAGTGCGTTCTCGTGATTGCCCGTCCCATGGAGACGCGAATGACTAAACGTATTAAACGTTAGTGAACAAAGCAATTACTTTTTTTTTGAGTCGTACAGCTCATTAATTGTCATGAAAATTCGTGTAAGCCGAGTATCAAAATATGCAATAGCGTGCCATCATAAATATTTATGCACTTCTAGTCATCCATACATTGCAAGCACACAATAATATCGTTGTTGTTGTTGTTGTTGTTGTTGTTGTTGTTGTTGTTGTTGTTGTTGTTGTTGTTGTTGTTGTTGTTGTTGTTGTTGTTGTTGTTGTTGTTGTTGTTGTTGTTGTTGTTGTTTTGCTCTGACATAAAATACGCAAATGCGATTCTTTCGGCAAAGGATTGGTGAGACTTAATACTTACCGCGTTTTCAACAGACCTAACCTTTTCACGACAAGAAGTTTCGCACGCCCGACTCTTAGAATATAGAACGCAATGTAAGCTACAGGTCTAGGTTGTGCTACAACTCTGTTTTTTCTAACCGATTCCGTAGCGCGATTCCGTAACGCCCTTGTAGCAGTTCGAGGCATAAATTTACGGTCATGTGTTTACGCAATGTGGTGCAAACAGCTTTCTAAAATGTATTTATTTTACGACAAGCGTCCCGCCGATATCATTTATATACCACGTTACTCAACTCTCATGTCTATGTAGTACGGTGCAACTATGCTCCTTCATAGAGTTGTCGCACAACTAGCCTTGCGTCGAAACCCATTTTCCAAAGTATTAGTGGACTATATTATGCTCCGTGTCTTTCTCTCTCCTCTCCTTACCATTGTGTGTAAGCACAAGTAACAACCATACTGTATTTCTGTATTCACAAAACTACCTTTCACGCACTGTAGACACACAAACGAACGTTACAGCTGAAAGCCTGCAAGCATTTTTTTTAATCAAGGAAGGAGGCTAATGTGACGAAAAAAAAAGCAGACACGGCACAAAAAGTACGAGGATGAAGTGAAGACACTAACAGACACGTGGTGCCCATGTCTGTTGGTTCTTTTCTTCCCTTCCTCCTCGTGCTCCCTGAGCCATGTCTGTTTTTTTTCTTTAAGTATGAACCAGCTAGCTCAGCAACAAGCCCTGAAAGTAACGCTCTTCATTGAAATATAAGATCCCCTTCATTTGTCTCCTGAACACTGCAACGCACAAACGACAACAGTATTCACTAGATATGGAAAAACGAAGATGAATGAAAAAGTCCTGGGCAAGACTGCGAGGACTGTAATATGCTTTGTCAGCTTCTATAGGTGGTCGACTGAAGTGCACACGGCACACGTAATGTCAAACGCGCTTAGCTGGTTAAGCAAGGACGTTGCAACAAACCCGTCTCTTCCCATGGTTTACGTACGTTCAGTGTTCTGCATATTCTCACTTCGGGAGCGACGCTAAGCTGTGCGCGGAAGAGAGACCTGAAATAGACAGCTACAAGCGAATACTTGGACCAGCAGGGCTATATATACAGTAATGAAAACGCAATTACCGTCCAACTCATCTTGAATCCGTAAGGCTCGCTTTAACTTAATACGTCCCCGAGTCGCGCTTTGTCTCCGTCAGAGCCAGCAGCATTTGTGCCATCGTGGTGACTGGAGGCATGAGAGATAGACTGACAATACGTGAGCAGGCCTGAGCTATAGTTAGAATTCGCAGCTAGTGTTTCTGTATGTTTCAAAAGAGTGAAGACAGAAAAATGACAGTGCCTATACAATTTCGAAAGAAGCATTACGAAGCTTCGGTGTGTGGGGCAACATGTGCTGAGCTGTAATTCACTTTCATCTCCTAACTTGACTACTGAGCATCGGCGAACGTAACTTTTACATTGCGGAGGTTGTAAACAGCGGGTGCTATATGCAGATTGTGTGAATACAGAAGCTGGTAATTGCTTTCGCTTGTGCCACGCTGGCGACGCGATACACCGTCAATGGAAAACGCGTACGGAGTTTACCTGACCATAATCGTCTACGAGAGTGACCGCAAACCACGTGCCGTCTTTGTCTTATTCGAGTAAAACACGCGTCGTTGTTCTATGTCTATTCCTGTTTCGTATTTCACCGTTATTTCTTCTCAACTTCTGCATGACGTGCACTGAAATTTTGCAAGAGAATCGATAATTGGGCTAGTTGGTTGAATTGCATGATTTCACTGCTTAAAGCGCACACCAACGAACGAGAAATAGAAGGAAAGACAGGACAAGCGTTTGTGCTGTTTTTTCTTCCTTTTCATTTTCATTGGTGTGCACTGCAGTTAGGAACACATCCATTCATCTATATAAGAGAGCTCTCTGATAATTACTTCTGAAGCAAACAGCTCACAGTTGCAAATTTATAAATGCTTCACGTATATATGAGAGAGATTCGGGCAATGTTCACAGTATACAAGCTCTACGCAGTATAGACGCTTGTTAAGGTGTGCGCACGTTTCAAGTGTTGTATGCGAGATGCTCATATTTCTGTTTTTGTTTGTTTCATGTAAGATATGATACCAACAGCATACTCACCTTTTGGTGCAGCTGAAAGAATTGAATATATCCGTGAATTATTCCTCAAATAGGACTATAGTGCACGAGGTTTAGCCGACATGGTGACATGCGCGATCTCGCATTACAAGCATATTCATTTAGAAGCAAGCATACATATTGAAGAGAAAGCGAAGGAACGCACACAGTGCTTAAGAAGAGTCTAGAAATGTCGTGCTCTATTTGCAGTGCATGTACAAATATTGCAGTAGCTTCCCTGAAACCAATTGTTCGTTGCTATGAAACAACATGCATGTATTAACGCAGCCACACGGTACTTCAAAATACATAAAGTAGGTATACTCGCAAAACTGAGCACATGGAAAAGCGTTTTTATGATCTTGTGCATTGGATAAACATTTGATTGGTGGCTGGGTGGTGTTTTTGTTTTTGTTTTTACTGTCCGTCGTCTCCTGTGCGCCTTCTAGTTCGAATCTGTGGAGTGACGCCATTGACAGATGTGTCTTATTTATGGCTAGTATAATAGTATTGTAGTGAAATGATCTAGCTGGATTATACTACTGGCGGCCTGCGCAAACAGGACACGAAACACACGAAAGTATACGACACGGGCGCTGTCTATCAAGTGAAAGTTTATTGGAAACCGTGGCATATTCGAATGGAAGAGAGGCAGTGACAGAACCTTATCAGGCCTGACCAATAATCTAAATATGTATGTTGGGCATAAGAAAGATCGCAGAGAGAGTTAGGGCTATTTCCGGCTATAGCTACGCGCTTATTTTTTGTTTTTATTACAAATGTTCCTGCCATTCCACACGTATCCGCAGCAAAAGTGATGAGAAGCTGGGTGTGGAGTAATAAGGCTTTGTCAGCACCTCTATTTAAATTGAAATTTGCCCCATTTATTAAATAAACTTTCCGTTGATAGATACTTTCTAAAGTTTTATGTCTGGTTTGCGCTAGTTGGTATTATTATAGTGTAGTAACTTAAAAAAGAGGCAATCTTCAAAACACTCTTTGATACTGTTACACTTCGCAGTTGCTCTATCATCCACTACACCGTTGGAGAAGGGGAATGAGTATATTACAAATGTATATCATCACACTACCTAAAATGGTATCGACAAACACAGACTTGCGTCACATCATGAGAGAGATGAAGCTTGCTGATGAAAACAGGCACGATAAATGCATCTCGGGATGTCTTTACGATAACGCTTTGTTAGGGCATACTTTCTTTTACCCTCGCGAGCATCTGGTAGCTTTGCTGAGTAGAAAAAAAATAGTGTTAACTTCAGCATTACCTACATCTCAGGTGTGTGATCATGCGCCAAGAGTAATTGCACGTTTCGAGGTGACTGACCGAGTGGAGAGTGCCCTAAAGACGTTTCCCTGCTACAATGCCTTGCACAGTGTCCCTTTTGCCGCCACTACATGTGCGTTTAATAACCAGTTATACACATTTCATAGCCGCTGCTCTCTTTCTGCGTCTATTCTCTTGCTCTCGTGTGGACGATTGGCGTGCAAAAGACTGCTTCTTGCGTCGAGCGGTCAGAAGCTTCGAACGAAGGCGGCATCATTTGGAGGCACAAGTCACGAAAAAGTGCTAAAGAAAACAAGAAAGAAAAAAAAACGATGGGGAAAGAGAGAATGAAAAAAAAAAGGCTTCTACTTAGTCTGGATTTGTTAGCGCAGAAAACGAATAGCTTCAGTGGCAGGAGAAGCAGCACCAAGCGCTGTTCTTGGTCTTGCAGGTGCCGATTTACAGCTCCTCGGGGTGCAGTCCTCGTTACGGTGACCAGTTAACGCTTGCGCACTCGTCCCCGGTATATGACCGCTGCGCAGTGGACGATCAATTTATCTGAGAAATGGCACTTGTCGAGGGCCCGCAGCGTCCATGCTGCTGCAAAACGGTGCCGCAGCACACAATGGAAAACGACAAACCTGTTCTCTCACATTGCGCCTCCCTCCCCTTTTCTTTTTCAGAAGCGCTTTACTGCCATCAGCCAGTGCACCCTGGAGAGTTAGCAAACAGCCGCCGTCATTATATCCTTGGATGACATCTACAAAAGAGTGGTTGTGTAGGATCTGGGGGATTTTTTTATTACGTTTGAAGCATCTCACTAGACACCACGTACAATTTAGAAGAAGAACCTTTGCGGTATAAGTGAGAAGTTGTCGTTCACAGGTGCGTTAACTGATTGGAAGTTTGCGCAGACAATTTTAGTACCTGCCTTTGTGAGAAATGAGGTGGACAACAATGAAAGTTTTGTTCGCGAAATTACGCGCTACGATAATATGACAAAAGTCAACGTATCACGTTAGGTGAAGTGGAATCATTACTATACTCGAACCATCACCACTTAGCAGGTTTACATCTTTACACTGTTATCATCTTCAGCCTAGCTGCGGGGCCACTGCAGCGCGAAGGCCTCTCTCATTTTGCGCCAATCAACCCGGTATTGGGCTTGCTATTTGCTACGTTATACCCGAAAACATACCATGGCCGTATTACAAAAAAGCAAGGCCTACCTGAACACGGCCGGTATATGCACTCATAAAAGGTATGGTTATATTAGTGAGAAATGTCTGCTATTAGTTAGCGTATCTTTATTACACGAGTGTTTGTCACGAGCACTATGCGGCAGTAAAGGTGGATATTTAAAATGTGTTCAGTGGGAAAAATAAAATAGTAGTTTTTAAAATGCAGGCTTTAGGTATTTTACACTACTTGGTGGAATGAACGCTTAGGAAAATACGTGAAAAACGCGCGTCCAAATGGTCACATCGAACAAATATCTAAGTTCTCATTTTCTTGTTAGCATTTATCCTCAGTGTATCTGTGAAGTTGATCAAACGTAAACGTTCATTATGCTATGGTCTTTACGAATTGCTTGAGTATACAACTTTTATTTCGGTCGCAACTGCACAGTTGTTCTATTCAGAGCTTATCTTGAAGAACGGCCTCGGTCAACCGAAGAACTCATTGAAATTGTCCCGGTGTTTCCTGAAGTTTCTGGTATCTTCTGACTTGCTTGCACAAAACACTGGGGGCGAAAAAAAAGATATAAGGGGCATTTTTATAACCTGACCGACTTGGCGTAACCGCAAAGATTATGTTGGCATTCTACTACTCTCTTATCGCCTAGGTAAGCAGACGAAAATTACATTGCAACCTGCTTCATTCATCGCGTTTAAGGTCGGGCAAGCAGAAGCAGCGAATACGCTTGTGATATTTCTTGATAAAGCTATGTTTTCGGTAGGGTTCCTTCAATTCCGTGGGCATAGTGACGTGGCTTTCGTTGAGGCGAAAGCGTATTCATCGATTTCGATTACGTATCCCCCACCTTGCCCATTTTTTTTTTGTTCTTCCTATTTATCCAAGTATGCTACGCTCCGACGACTCCATTTGGTCGATTTCTTAGATTTTCTTATTGGACGGCCAACGTATTTATACGCACGCACGTACGACCGTGAAGCCGCGTAGTGGGAGTTGCTCAGCAAAATGCTAACGACAAGCGAATATCGAATCAGTGCCACTGTCTTCCCGAACCTCGCTTCTCGGGCCAGTCGGTTTGTTATTTCTCTTCGGAGAAACAAGCCTAAAACTGCTGTCTCTAAGTGATACCGTGATAAGGATGGCAGTAAGGAGGCAAAAAAAAATCACAATAGACACGCGGATTCGAAAACTCAAGTGTGTACAGTTTTCCAGGAGTGTGTGCTTTTACTTTCTCGATCGCTCACTGCCGCATCTGCTGTATTTGCTTCGTGAAGAAACTCGTTTACTGAGGAACGATGGACGGTATGCGTGTTTTCTCTTGACAGAACTTCGCGCCTTGGAAAGCCTGAGACCTGGTAAACGTGTCCTGTATTTCCCGTGTAGTTTTCTATTTCTGCTATTATTCTTCCTTGTCAGTAATGCCTATATTGAAAAGCAGTCGAATGCCTCCGCCCGTAGGCAAAGTGGAGCCCGGTGCTGGCAAATTCCATGTACGCAGGAGGGCACGAATGAAGCGGATGGGAGTGTTGTACAGTACAGTGCTCACCAGTAAATAAAAAAATATAAACAAGCAACTTTTCGGGCTGGCGATGTAACAGCCTTCTTTCTCTTGACCAGCGTGGCACTCGTTGTTGTTTGGGACTCAAGACAGGCGCAATAGAGGTGGGGCGTGGAGAAACAGGAGCAAAGAGAGCGTGGAATCCTTTGGGTCTCGTATGTGGTGCAAACAGAAAGCCGGACGCGAGGCCCCAAGCCCGTAGTTCTAGCTTTTCTGCTTTGAACCATTGTGCGAATACTGGAGGGAGAGAGGGAGATAAAGGGGAGTGATAGAAAGCGAAACGAGAAGAAGGAAGCGTTCGGGAAGTAAGAAGTGAGAACAACGAATCGACGATTGCATTTCGTATGTCGTGGTGGTGGTTGGAGCTTCTGCAAAAAAAAAAAAAAAAAACAGGGTATAAAGAGCACAAGCAAAAAAACGAAAAAAGGGAAACTAATAAAAAACGAAGAAGTTGAGTGGTTGCCAAAGAAATGGAAAATTGGAGGGATAGAAAAGTAGAACGCAGTCTACAGCGTGAATAAACAAACTGAAACATGCAATATAAAGGAATAGGACATGGCGCTTCGCGCTGACTTACCTGCACTACTAAGGGAGACTATTTTTCACCGTTTGAAACACGGATATACCTCCTTTCCATGCCTTTGTACGCAACCTCCCTGTAGCTTGCTTCTTACTGAAAGAGGAAGACAAGAGGAACTCTGAGAGGAAGAGAGAGGAAGAGCGTATGCGTGACAGTTGCTATGTTGTGGAATAGCTCCTCTTCTTTTTCTTCTTGTTATTTCTTTTCAACTTGCGCCATTATACTGTTCCCGAGTGTTTCCGAAAACAATGGCTGGATCGTGAGCATTCCGGACGACATGGGCTTCACCGCGAGGTTTTTGCACTGACGAAGTGCAGACTTTCTTGTGGCTCGACAGCACCCCTGGGGTCCCTCTCCTGGTGTTAAGCAATCTATCTGGGTGCGGAAATATGCATTGTGTATACTTTCATCACGTGCCTTTTTTTTATTTTTTGTGTGATGCGGTAGGTTTTCAATTTTGTTTTTGTCTTCAAAAAAGTTCGGTTTGCGATTTGTGGTTCCTTGCGTAGAAGTAATTGGTTTCTCCGGCATGGAGTTCGTAATGCCTGCTACACCAATAAACGCATGAGTAAAAATACATTGAGGCGGCAAAAAGAACTGTGGATATAAGGGGTATACAAATGGCTACTGTGTAATTATAGATGCAGAGAGCTTCTGATTTTTCATTATTATTTTATTTTGTTTAGTGGATGTTTACTTTATCATATAGTTCTAGTTCGTTTTTTTTTTCATTGATAAAAGATAGATTATGTGAAATCAAATATACGAAAAGAGCATTGTATAAAGTCGCACCGCAGATCAGCTCATATACTTCGGTGAAGTCTTATCACAAACACACAACAGTCCATTGATATAGAAACAATAAAGATGCGTCAGTATATACATGAGTCACGTGAGATTACAGTTCGCGTCGAAAGCAGTCACACACCCGCAGGTTGCGGGTTTGATTCCCGGCTGCGGCGGCTGCATTTCCGATGGAGGCGGAAATGTTGTAGGCCCGTGTACTCAGATTTGGGTGCACGTTAAAGAACCCCAGGTGGTCAAAATTTCCGGAGCCCTCCACTACGGCGTCTCTCATAATCAAATGGTGGTTTTGGGACGTTAAACTCCACAAATCAATCAATCAAAGCAGTCACACGTACCCTGAGTATGTTGACATCTCATCGACCAATGTATATTACGTTTGGTGAATCGGCAGTATAGGAAATAAATTATAGGTAATGTTGTTTCGCTCTGTCAAGTGCACTGTACTATGTTATTATGTAGAAATGTAAAGTGAAAAGTGTCTAGTGGCTAGTGCAAATTTCGTCTGTAGTCTATGTGTTTCAAGTCCGTCTGAAGTTTATCAACTTTGTTTTTAGAAAAAAGGCGCTTCTTTACGTGTTATTCGATGAGTTATGGTACTGCTTAGTAAAATTTGCTCAACATTGTAGAGATATACACGACTGTAGATATTAAACTTGCTTATCTCTTGTCAATTAATGCGCATCGCAGACTTACTCAGCAAGAAATAAATTCTGCATACGGTGGCGTCTCCAAACGCGAAACTTGATCAGCGAATTTCAGATTGTCAACATATAAATTTATTTTAATGACGCTGATCGTGTTATGATTTCCACCCGTTTTATGCCCTAAACAATTCGGAAATTATCTTGCATTAAAATGGCCTGTTTTCAAGCTAAATAAGAACTTTTCATTTTTTTCCTTCTAGGGCCGAGGTAAAAAAATCAACTCGGATTACACGCAAGCTCAAAGGTATTTAGAGCTGGCAAACAATATAAATATATCGTACGAAAGATAGGCGCCTAAGGAGCGCTCTCGAGTCCTTTTTCGCTTTTGCGATTCGACAACGCATGCCAACCGCATGCTAAATCAAATGAAGAAGGACAAGCCTTATCTATAGAGAATTTCGCTTACGCACTTCCGCAAAAGCCTATCCAACCTGCTGTATCTTTCTGGAATTGTTTTATAACACCGCAAAGCGACGACAAAGCACGGATATATATGCAACCCTATGTCACCATCAAGGTCCAGCAGCCCTCGCATATTGGGCGCTGGAAAATTTGCGTCGACAAGCAACGTACGTCCTTCCCTAAAACATGGTCCGAAAAAAAAATGCATGCGGAGGCGTTTGGTAACTGCTTAGCTCAGGCTGATGTTGACGAAAAGCAACACAGAAAACTCTACACAATGCAGTGTATGCCCTACGACCTCCCAGGAAGCAATGTCAGGAATTTTTTGTCTTTCAGCCGTATTGGATAACACACCTTCAGGTTCCTTCATCGCTTTTTTTTTTTGGTGGTGTACTTTTCTTTTGTATATTCTGCAAACATTCATCTCTATTGTCTGCCATAGCTTTAAAAAATATTGATCACGTTGCTTTTAGCGTAGGCCTGCGCTTCCGCCCTGTCTAATACGTCGAACGCGGAGGGTAAACAGATCGTCAGAGAATAAATAAATAAAACGGCGTGTCAGCTAAAATGTCCTCTTCAAACACCGTGTGCCTATATTTGTTCTTCTCATCTTTAACAAAACCTCCAAAGCTCGGCATCTGCTTCCCGATGCCGCCGCTTGTTATCTTTCTCAGCGAAAAACTTTAATTAAGAGGCCTCCGTAAATTCTCGATAGCAATAAAGAACAACGACTTTTTGGCGCATGAAATTGTGGCGCATGAAATTGAAGCTTGCCGCAGAGCGAGAAGGGCCTCTCGCCGCCGCACTTTGGGTGACGCGCTTCGTAATACCGCCCTGCTGCCGCGAGGCGCCCGCTAACCCAGACGTGTACTCCGCCAAATAATGCCGAGGCTATTGTCAAGAGGCGAGCGCGGCTTATATTGAACGCATCGACTTAGGGGGGGCTGCGCCGCATTTTGCTTTATACCCGCCGTACGAGGCAGCGGCAGCGCAGAATAATTCCTCTTGGTTTTCTGCGTGTTATTTATTTCTCTTCGTTGATGCAGTATGCACCGTCGTGCTGCGAAAGTATGTCAATGGTAAGCCCGGTTACATTTGTGCCGTCGACCTTTTGTCTACCTCCCCCCCCCCCCCCGCCTACTTCTTCTTCTCATGGTACCTGCGTGTTGCTACACTGTATAACCTTCTCCTTCGTTCTCTTCCACTTCTAGTCCTTCATTGTTCGAGATTATGAACGATACGCTTACACCGGTCGATATAACCTACCGTTGTAATCCCGTGTAACCCGAGCTTTTCTTGCTTTTTTGTCGAGCAAAAAAGAGGTCGTACGAAAAACAACAGTGCACGTGTCCACAAATCGATCTTTTGTTCCCAGGTGTGTCACGCCAAGGGAGGGGTCTGGCTTCACATATACTTGCGAATGAAGCCTAAGTCAAGCAACCACGTATTACACTTCCGGCAAATCGAGATTCAGTTGCGAATTCCTGTCTTTAGTACGTAATCTTGTTTCATGTTCTGTGATGGCAAGATTGTTTTAAAACACGCCGTGCTACACGATAAAGGAGAAACAATGAACGGGCATTTGGCACAACTGTTTAAAAACACATTCCAGGCAGCAGCGTCCTCTCCTATATGAACTCCAGAAATTAGACCTAATCCTGAGTTCTCGAGAATACGAGCCACGCTGTCGAAACTCTGCGTCTACTTTTTCTTCAAAAAGTGTTCATTACTTTTTTTCATTAATGGCACAGAAGCATTGGCGTCTGGTCTAGACTTTGGCAACTTCTCCGATCCTGTATCTGCAAAAAAAATACAAACACTTTAACAAGTATGAAGTCACCCGAAAAAACTATCGAGTTTCTACAAAATAAGTTCGTAGCTATTAAGTAAGTCCAGAAGTAAGTTCACATATTGTGGCGCAAGAGGCACAATCCCGAATTGCAAGCGAGAACCCAGTCGAATAAGTCCAACAAGTCACTCCAGTTCATTTGAACTATATAACATTGTCTATATCGTTAGAATCAAACGTAAAAGCGTGAGAGTTGCATGTGTAATCATTGCTACCTTTCGTCGTCGCTTTAAAGCAGTGATGGTGAGGAAAGACACTTGTGGGAACGTTCATAACAATCTAATTAACAATGCACAAAAAGTCCCACCGCAGGTCTAGTGGCTAAGGTACTCGGCTGCTGACCCGCAGGTCGCGGGATCGAATCCCGGCTGCAGTGGCTGCATTTCCGATTGAGGCGGAAATGTTGTAGGCCCGTGTGCTCAGATTTAGGTGCACGTTAAAGAAACTTAGGTGGTCGAAATTTTCGGAGCCCCCCACTACGCTGTCTCTCATAATTATATTGTGGTTTTGGGACGTTAAACCCTACAAATCAATAAATCAACAATGCACAAAAATGTGTTTTTGTCATCGCATCTCATGAAAGATTCGTTATGATGCTCGAAACGGTTTTCATAGTTCCACGGGAAAGAAAAAGTTCCTGAATCGATAGGGCTTTTTTATTTTACTGATCAGGCATTTAAAATCCGCAAAAATCAGCCAATAGTATAATTCCATCATTCGCTCTTACCGCCTGTATACCGCGTTCGACGTATCTTCGCCCTGCTCAATTTGGCAGTAAGAAATATTTCATTGTTTGGCGGTTTACCTTAGCACGTCTTGGTAAGACACGGTTTATAATAGCTTACCTCATGACATTACAAGCGTACACTTTGCGGAAGAGAGCGAGAAGAGAGTGCCACCAAAAGGCAAAATGAATAACGTTCTATCTTTATCGCGCCAGCTATTGAGTCATGCGATGTTCCGCTAACCCAACACCCGGCTACCCCGAAATCTCTGGTTTCGTATTCCGTAGATCCCATATCGTACTTATCTGTGAAGCGATGATTCAGCGGTTCCTTTTTTCTCTTTCACAAAGACCCACGTTTTCTCTTCTCTTCGCCTGTTTGTACCTCTCGCTTCTCCGCGCGAGCCGGCTCCAAACATCACGAACACGCGGGCAATGCACGTACCACGCGCGGGATCCGAGGCAACACGGGCTGCCGTCGGTGGGACACGTACGAGTGTAACCTTAGACGTGGCTCGTTAGTCCCCGTCACGCCCGCCGCGGCCGTGGCCTTGTACGTGCCATAACAAATGCGCGCCACGGGACATCGCCATCAGCGGGCGTTCTCTTGCCCATTGATAAAACATGCGGCTCTGCGCAAACGCGCGGGATGGGCAAAAGAAAGCAACAGAAGTGGAGATTGGAGGGGGCATAGAAAAAAGAAACAAAATGGTCGTTCCGTTTTCTTGTGCCGCCTCCTTTTACAACCGTTCGTCGAAACAGTAGCTTGGAATGCCGTCAAAAAGAAAAGCAGACTCAGAGAGACAGAGAGAAGAGGAAGAAGAGGAATTAAGAAAGCATGCCGAAGCTACAAGAAGAACGAAAAGAAGCCGCTCGGAATGAACGATAGGTGTCGAATACTGCACAGGCAGTATCGTTCGGTACACTTACTGTGAACCTTCTCCGACAAAATGAGGAAAAAGCATTAGTTAAAAGAAAGGAGCGTGAAACGAAACAACCGCCAAGACGAGATACAAAAAGGCGGCGAAGCGAGGAATGGTTGAGGGAGAACGCTGAGGGCCGTGAAAAGCGGCATTGCTTTTTTTTGTTTGTTTCTATTTCGTGGTATTTTTCAGGGTTTTTTTTTTCGTTTCGCCCGAAATAAAGTCACGAGGCGAAAAGATTAATGAAAGCGGGCGAGGGGTTTTCGGGCTCGCTCAGTGGACTCGGCCATTTGCCAAGAGATAAGGCTGCCGTCCAGACTCGACTGACGTGCCTAAAGAAGATAAAAGGGAGTTGGGTCATTCGCTCCAATTTTTGTCTCTTGGTTGATCCTCACGCCAGGTTACTCACGATATCGCTTTTCATTTGTTCGGCTTGAAAGTTACATGCCGAAGCACTACCTTTTTTTTATTCTGTCTTGTCGCATGGTTGGGCAGAGAGCACATTTTGGCATTTCTATGTATATACGTCTACATATGCCTTCGGTGCTTGTTGCGAGAAACCTGCCGCGCACGACTACATAATGGTGGTCGGGGCAATGGGCTACCCTGTCGCTTCGTGTCAGCCCTTCTGTTGGCTGTCCGCTTCACTTACCTATGAGCCTTGTCTGCTCCAGCTGCGCGATCGTCTCTAGAGGCCCTTGGGATAGCGCTCGTTACCCCATATGAGAAGTCTATACACCTCGCTCCTTTATTCGTGAACCAAGAGGCCGGCTATCCATATATTTGGTGATGTAGTTTAGTCGTTAGAACATTCACTTTTTGAAGTTGCTGGTAGCCACTTTCATCAGAGGTGAAATGAAAAACAAAAGTTCAACTGCTTAGATTCAAAGAGAATCGTACTAATGTGCGTTTAGGAACACTTTCTTGTAGTTACACTGATGTGAGTTGATTGATTGATATGTGGGGTTTAACGTCCCAAAACCACCATATGATTATGCGAGACGCCATAGTGGAGGGCTCCGGGAATTTCGGCCACCTGGGGTTCTTTAACGTGCACCCAAATCTGAGCACACGGGCCTACAACATTCCCGCCTCCATCGGAAATACAGCCACCGAGCGAGTTACCCTCTACAATGTGTCCAATTAATTGGGAGATCGTGGGTTTGCCACGTGGACCCCTTGAATGTATTTTTGATGTTGCCATAATCGTCGTCGTCGTTGTTGTCATTGTTGTTGAGGCAGGATAAGACCACCACTGAGTCAAACACCATGCGCTGCCATCATAGGCGGAAAATTTGGAGCAACATATTTCGGGTCAATGGGTTTTACGATTGAAAAGCTTTCATGAACAGCATGAAGTGGGGAAAAAAGTTGCGCGACAACATGATCCAGCTCTGGATGAGCCAACACCGATCACGTGAAAGGCCTCGATAAGGGTCGCTGCGGGTAGCCCGAAACGATCATATGTCATTTCTTGCGTGCAGCCGGCCATCCGAAACCATCGACATTTGAGGTAGAAAGTGGAGAAGCATGTTCGCCGAGGATGGTTTTAATGCTAAAGTTAGGTACTCAGACTAGGACTTCGATTTTTTCCACTTATCTGAACTCTGTTTTCGGCTGTTGTGTATATTTTTATCTTTACTGCGTGAACGGACCTCTTCAGCGCAAATAATACGTTTCTTTTGCCGTTTATTTCTGTACGAGAGTACTCTCAACAGTTGCCTGAAAACGTTGTTGCGTGCAATGATGTGTTCTCTTTTACTGCAAGGCTCTTAAAGCAAACTTACTGTGAGAATTGGTTGGATCTGTCGGAGCACTCGATAACATGGAAGCACCACCGCAGATAATTTACGTCCGTATTCATTAACTTGAGTCAACTAGCGCCGGTACACCTGCACAACATGTATATTAGGTGATGGGAATGACTCATGTAAGTGTTTTAACATATTCTTTTGTCCATTTACTTGGTGTATTGTTAGTGCGCCTTACGATATCCTCTCTTTTGAGGGTGGGAGAGAGAGAGTGTACGGTACCCAAATGTTATTAGCAATAAAATAAACGTGATGTTACAGGATGGCATAGCACTAAAATACTAGTCAGACAGAAAACATGGGTTTCCTCAGGGCTTTTTCGCCCAGAACACATAAATTTCCACATCGCCTGTGCGCGACTTCACTCTACAGAAATAGCCTGTAAACAAACCTCGCTTTAGGTGAATTCTCGTGTTGTGACGCACGGAAAGAATACCTCATGACTAAAAAGGGCGGAAGAACATGAGACGCACACGAATATATTGTGAAAATGGCAACCTTGTAATCACGAAGTGGCGATTTTCGCAGCATACATTGTCAGCATAAAAATAATTTTTCTTTTGAGTAAAGCCAGTGATAAAAAAAGTTGCATATGAAATCTCCTGTCTTTTGTAACATTTTTTCATAAATTTATTGATAACAGTACACATTTATATAGTTAACAATATTCGCTTTTAATCACTTTAAAGCCTCAACACTCTACAGAGTGAAACAAAGGAATGTTCTTTTTTTTTAATTCTTCAAAATGTTTAGACATGCTGACGCATCTGTAAATTTTTATAGATTTTGTTCGTGTTTTAAAGGAGGCATTGAAGGTTGACGCCATTATCTATGCCTAACAAGAAAACGACCACATGCAGTGTGCCACGCCCTTTCTCTATCAACCGACCCACCCACCACCATCACCCCACGATTAGGTCGAACCCTGCAGTGGACCTTCATTGTGCGTGGCGGAGGAGGAGGCATCTGGCAGTGCATAAATCACCGTTCCCGGTCATTTTCAACTGGCGATAAAGATCTCTCGCCGCTGCTCACAATGCGCCCCTCGTTAGCCGTTGGTGACTCGGCGTGGCGAATATGGCCCGGCTCCCCCCTTTGCTGTTGATAGCATCGCTGATTCGGCGCAATATATTGATTTCGGCTTCTCTTACGCTACGCTGCAGCCGTTCATCCTCCCTCTCTGCTTCCTCTCGTGACCACACGGGGCCCGTAAAGGACAGAATGTATAATTTATCGCTAATCTTAACGGCACAGTTCCAGAGTGTTCCGATGTACACCCGACGGGAGGTTAGCTTCGAGGGAACCGTTACGAGATGGCGAATATTTGTGCACGGCTCCCTATCGACACTATATAGTTGACAGAATACTCGGAGAGAAACGATGGGTGATTGCGATATGGGTATACCATAAAGAGTGCACTCCTAAGGTGATGGCGTATGCTGTGAAGGCAGTATACGGCTTGAAAGTTTAGCAGTAACTCGCTTATCGCGGGCGGCAAACTTATCTAGGGAAGCGGTTTATTCAGAGCTATTATTTCTTGCGTATTTCGTGGTAAGTTACATAGCATTCGTTGTCGCGAACAAAGTGAAATCATGGCGGGACGCTAATCAAGACTGAAACTCTGATTGCACGAGCCGGGAACTGGAAACAAAGCAGTCACAAATCTAATTGTGTACATCGATGAGAAGAGGCGCATACTGATTTGACGAGCAGCGACGCACATAAAAAAATTACCGTTCAGGTTCTACATTACGAATCAGACCATGCGTCGTACCGTACCGGATTAATGCGATTTCACATGGCTAACATTACCAACGTATAGCAGCTTTATTTTAAGACCTACGTAGTTGACATCGGTGTTCAATAATCGTGTCATTATTTATAAAATATTGATCCGCTTGGCTGATTAACTAGAGAGAGGAAAAGAGGAGGAAAAGAACGGCAGGGAGATTAACCAGCCTATCGGCAGGCGGTTTGCTACCCTGTGCAAGGGACGGCGATGGGAGAGATGAAATATAGAGATGAGAGAGGGAAGAGAGATAAACAGAGCACATTGAACAGTACACGCGCGCACACTCAGTCACAGTCCAGTCTTGTCTTTCGTGCTATGTAACATTGCTGTTACAGCCGCTTGTTCAAGTCCGCGTCGCGCAAGAATTTCAACAGTGCTTTTGTCGCCTTCTGTTGCAATGCCTTCTCTCGGGCACTTGAAAGAATAGTGTCCACAGACACTTGGCTGTTGTAAATGCGAGCGAAAATGGACGCCAGTGACTGCCTCTGTGTGTCATACAATGAACAGTCGCACAGGATGTGGTGTAGCGTCTCTTAGCAATGACAGGCATCGCAGAGAGCGTTGTCGGCCATTCATATCACAAATGAATTAGATTTTGTAAATGCCACCTCTAGCCATAAGCGATCAAGAAGGGTGGCTTCTCTTCGGTCGAGCTCAGTGGGCATGTGGAGAGCCGTCAAAGAGGACAGCTGGTGTTGAAGATTGCTCTGGGTGGCCTGGTTGCTTGGTCGGCACCACAATGAAAGTGTTATTTCCCGCGCAAGCTGTCAAAGAATACTGGCAGCATCAGTCCGCGTAAGTGGTATGGCTTCTTCTCGTGTACCTTCAAGAGCTGCCCGTGTGGCAGTATCGGCATGTTCATTCCCTATGACGCCGCAGTGACTTGGCAGCCACTAAAACGTTACATGGTGCCCTTTCTCGTGTTAAGTGTGGAGAATGCATCGAATTTCGAAAACAAGCTGTTCGTACGGCCCATGACGAAGGGCTGAAAACACAGATTGTAGGGCAGCCCTTGAGTCGCTGAAAATCGACCATTGTTGCAGTGGTTCCCAATTGACCACACAAAGTGCAGTGCGCAAAGCAGCTATATAGTTCCGCTGTTGTAGACGCCGTGGAGTGGTCAGTTCTAAAGCTGATGGTAACACCTCTTGCTGGGACAACTACGGCACCGGACGAACACTGGTAGTTCATGACGCCATCAGTATATATATGTACACTGTCGGAACATTTCTTGTGCTAAAGAATAAGAGACAGTTGTTTCAACACGGGCGATGAAAGCTCAGATTTCCTCCGGATCTCTGGTACACCAAGATGCACTGTGGGTCGAATAAGACACCAAAGAGGTATCGATGGTTTAGATGGTGGAGGTATCGTAGGTTTAGATAGAGTGAAGCCCGAGGAAAGTTTCTTGATGTACTTCACAATCATTTTAGCCTGCGATGCTTGGCGCCTCTCTGAAGGCAATGGTGCAAGGTGATGACAGGGAGCACGCGCAAACTGTTTGACGTGCGTTATCAGGACTTCTACAGCAATGTGAGTTTGCATTGGATAGTCACCAGCAATTGCAATTGTTGCCTCTTCTAACGTACGTCTGGGCAGACCAAGGCACACTCTAAGTGCTTGGGCTAGCACTGCCTGTAGAACACGAACATTGGTCTTGCAGGTATTGCTGCACGGGCAAGCTATATCTCAGGAAACCGAGAAACAGGGCTCTGTAGAGTTCCATCATTGCGTCCACTGACATCCTCCACGTCATTCCTGCCAGGAACTCGAACAATTGGGAAATGGCAGTCAGGCACTTTTTTATATAGGCCACATGCGGACTCCAACAGAGGTCCCTATCATTAATGATGCCCAGAAACCAGATGCTCCAAAAGACAGTTTGCTAAGTAGGTCAGTGATTATGGCGCTTGTGTCTAGGCCACCATGGTAGACAGTGGTGATGTTCTATTGCTGATCCTTAGGTTACTGGTTCCATTTTAGTCCACGTCTACAAAACGTTACCATGAGTCGTCAGTGAATAATTCATTGTAATACTCACACTACACATATATGCAGTTTCTTTCGTGTCCTTAATGTTGGCTCAGTACTAGAAACACGGTGACTTATACGTCAAGACTACAGACCTTGTTACTTTACTCTATAGAGAGAGAAGTAAGATGTAAATTCAATACAGATTACCTGCAATACAAAGTAAATGTGTATCACTATGACTTTGTCTAGCCCAATTAGTCTTAGCTGTATGCTGTAGAGCTTGGCAAATAGAAACCAGGTGCATGGCACTCTGTGGCCACATTCAGACATTGCACCAAAAATATAAAGTTATTTGTTCATTCGCCTTAGACGACTCTAAGGCAAAAGCCACCTCCCGTGGCATTTCGACACCTTTGTGCTCTTAACATGGTTTAGCGCTGCCTTCATCGTCGGAGGTACTGCATGATCTTTTCGCGTCACCTGGTTTTGTTCTGCCTCTAAGTTCGGCTGACTCATGACCAGGCGACAGTGTCATTGATGGCGTCACCATGCGACGACACGGTGTGTGGTGGTATGAAGACCTCACAATGCTCGTCGATGCGTCACGTGATGTGCGTGACTTTTGGCAAACTGTCATAAGCACGTCGTATCGTGACGTCAGTCATCACGTTATTTTTAGCATGAATTCTGTTGACGCCGATGCCGTTGGACGCCGATGGTCAACTTATCATTTGGTCAGGCATCTAAGGCTCGCACCCTAATAAACATTGCCCATCTTTTATGTGAAACAGAAAGTTTCTGAATTTATTTTAGTTGAAACGTCGTTTTTCTTATAGTTCCTTTCCCCACTGACTTTCTCCGAAAGTTCGACAGACTGTGATCAAATAAATCAATCTTACCAACGTCTGTCTTTCTGCGGGGAACAAATAGTACTGAGTTGCCCGGTGGAGAGAGGGGAGAGAGGAAAAAAATGATTATGAAAATGGTCAGAAGGCACAGAGCTGCAAAGTCATTAATTACGCTGGCGCTGACAGCCATGTCTGCTTCAACATTCATTTGTCACGACTGAGATTCACACGTGGTACAGCCTTTGCGCTGTTTCACTCACCGGAGAGGAACCGAAATGGCAGCGAGACGTCTTATTGCTGCCGCTGTCCAAGAATCCTGGGGCCAGTCACAGGCGTCGATTCTTTTTGTGGGTTCTTTTCATTAATTCGTCAGTCGTGAATTAACAGCGCCTTCTGTAATACATGAGCTCATATAAATTATTTTTAGAACACTACTAAAACAAAATTTATGAGCAGAGACAGGGTAAATAAGTTGTTTTTGCAAGGAGTCGATTGAAGAGATTCAAATTTGTATTAAAATTGGTAGGGGGATTGGAAAAGGTATTGCAAAGACAATTTTAAGTGTTCTTCTGTCAGCTAATTTTATTTAACTCTGCATAGCAAATACTTACTCCTGTATAAAAACCTAAAGTACAGGCTGGGAGAGGTTACACAAGAAAATAAAATTTTTATTTGCTAATTTAGCTACTACCAGCCTGTATTTCAGAATAAAGACAGGAGTGATTATTCAACATTGTGCACAACCTCTTTTTCTTTATCGTTTTCTTTCTATTTTGTCATGAATAGAGCTGTGACGAAAAACGCTTAGCGAAAAGGTGAATATTTAATCATACTCTCGTAATTAAGAAATTACTGCCGAAGGTTTCATCAAACTTTCGTTGTCCAGTTAAAATGGAGCCGTACGCTTCTGGCACATGCTGGGACACCTATAATTACAGCGAAATCTGTTATGAGATCGCAAGAAGGATCGTGTGCGACGTTGTTGTCTGCCACCACCGCCCCCGGTGTCTGTTCTCACTGCCCCTCAAAATGAAAAACAAACTAAGAAAATAAAGAAAACAAGATGATTCCAATGGGATTCAACCCCGAGCCCCCTGCGTGCCAGCCCGGTGTTCTTCCATACGGCTGGCACTGAGCCATCACACTGAGCGACGCCAGTACAATCTGTTGCAACCTGGTCCTAGGCAGGCCTCATGTCAAGATGTGGATCGGGTTAATATGAGTAATAAAACGTTTAGAACCGCCAAGAAACAATCGGGCGTCAAACAATGCCAATCGCGTACCGAGTTCGTCATCGAATGCTCCAACTCATTACAAAAGCCTGAGTCATAATTCTTCCTTGTTGTCAGCCGCACCTTCAAAAGATTGCACAAAATTCATTGCACATGTGCAGGGCTCACCACGTTTTTTTCAAAGAATGACGAAAAATGGCATGGTAAGTGCTTCCCACTACGTAAAACTTATTATGATTTATGGCATAATGGGTACCGTGCAAGTGTTCTTTTAACATTTACCCAAAGACTCTCCAAAAAAAGCTCTGAAAGACCGCTCATCCAGCTTTCGCTATGGCTGTGCTGCACGTGGCCTAGTGTTTTTTTTTTTTTTTGGCTGCCTCGTTAAATCGTGTCCTACTCTAGCACACAGGAGTGTCGCGAACGCTACTTAAAGAAACCACGTTGAAATAACATCCACTGTAATGATCATACTGTAAACCGAAATTAGAGCACATTTTTTATTTCACTACCGACAATATTTATTCGAAAAAGAAACCTATCCCGGCTGTGGCGGCTGCTTTTCCGATGAAGGCGGAAATGTTGTAGGCCCGTCTGCTCAGATTTGGGTGCACGTTAAAGAACCCCAGGTGGTCAAAATTTCCGGAGCCCTCCACTACGGTGTCTCTCATAATCATATGGTGCTTTTGGGACGTTAAACCCCATAAATCAATCAAATCAAAAAGAAAGCAAGAGTGGTTGTTACTTTTCAGTACGCGTGCAAAAGTTTGCTTTTAAGTCATCGCCCCGAATAATGCGCTCTACTGTGCTGAATGCTATTATTTCCTAACGTTAATCCCAGTGCACTTTCCGTGGGACAAACAGGCTTGTGGCCTCGGTGCGAATCCTCTACCGGGACATGGGGTGTTTGCGCGAACACACCTGCTTCAAGAGGGGAAAAAAGAAGACAGAAAAAAATAACACAAGTGGATTGAATCACGGAAGAGCGTGGCGCTTGCTTATGTGCTCTCCCCGCACTCTAGTTTGCTCGCTCTAGAAGCGTGAACTCTTGTTTGCCGTTCACCGCTGCACCGTCCCTCTTGAAAGAAAAAAGCGACCTCTGTCGGTGTTGGGCGCGAAAACGTTCAGTGCGGCGAAAAACGCGGGTGCCTTGCGATGGCGTCAGAGAGGCCTCTTCAAACGGGGCCCACAATGCACTGGCAGTGGCTACATTGCGAACTAAATAAAAATAAAATTTCGCTTTATTCGCGCTGATGTTCCGCCAAAGGGCAGCCTCTAGAAAACTACAAAACTGTTAGAAATAAAGAAACCAGTACTTGCACTTGTGTTAGCTTAGACACTTAGGCCGGAAAAAATATATTTCAAGAAATGATCATACAAAATTGACTCTGCTACCATTGCGTCCATTTCGTTTCACAAGCCACGTACGCCTGAAAAAAAAAGTATGAAAGTGCCGGGTCACTCTTGCTTCCTATTGGAGGGCAGTGCTTTCCCGAGCGTAAACGACCAGCTGGGCTTAGCCACCACTCTCTAACATCCGGGGCTCTAAGAAGCCTTCCTTTCATCCTTGTCATTTTTGTTTACACGCAAGTATATATGACACGTACATTTAGTGCCACGTGAAAGCATTGAGGAGACGGGATAGGACAAAGTGAGCGTTTCCATGGAGGAAATCATCACTTGAAAACGCGCAATCTGGAAAGTGGTGCCGCGGAAAATCTATTTGTGATAACAAAGCTAAACGAGAACCAAATGCGTCCTGAAAGAAAATGACTTAAGTAGCTCACATTTCTGATGTCGTTTGCTCGAAAGACTAATTGAGCTCAGTTCCTTTTTTCAAACGTGACGTCAAGAACAGAAAACTTTTATTATTCAAACGAGCATAGATGTTCTTGCGCTATGTGTGTATACTTAATATTGCGATGTACAAAAACTACACATTTACGTATTTTCTTTACAATTCTTAGGTTTGAACACTATCTTCACTATATACGTGTAGTAATACTAGAAGTCATCTCGCAAACTGAAAAATGACTTCGGCTGACAGCATATACTGTATACAAGGACAAATATGCGTGCATGAATGTATTTACTTGCATGTACGTAAATACCAAGCATGTGTAATCTTGCATGTAAATTCATTCGTCCACCACGCGTACGTCAATGCATGTATGATGTAGTTTATATGCATGATTATGCAAACACATACATCATGTATGCATGTGTGTGTGTGTGTGTGTGTGTGTGTGCGTGTGTGTGTGTGTGTGTGTGTGTGTGTGTGTGTGTGTGTGTGAGTGTGTGTGTGTGTTTATAAGTAAAAAAAAACTGCCGACGAAAATTATTGTGCTCAAAGATTACTACGCGCACAAATATTTGCGAATTAAAGAAGAATATTTAGAGGATACATTCAAAGAATAAACTAAATAGATGCTGAACCACCTCCATTAGCAGGCTAGCACGAAAATAATGAAAACTTTAATAACTGAAATGTGTGATCTCTGAAGTAGTGCATCTCCCAAAAGAGTGCTGAAGTGGTTGGCACGTCCCATAGTTATTGGTTTGAAATTTACAGAGTTCCTACTGTTACCCGTTACAGTGGTATAGTGGTTATGTTGCTCAGCAGTTTACCGACGGTAACGAAATATTCTGAAATCTCGTCTGTGGCGGCCGCTAGTTCTATAGAGGCGAAAATGCTTGTAATTACATTTAGGTGCACAATAAAGAAATCAGGAGCTCCAAGTTTCCGCAGCCCTCTACGGTGTCCCTCATTAGGATACCGTGCTTTTGGGATGTTATACCTGCACATTTGTCATAAGCCACTACTGCTGAATTCTCCGAAGATTGCGTGGATTACCATCAACATAAGCTGGCAAGATTAAATACCGAGTGTGCGCATTTAGCTCAAATGATTTTTATGAAAAAGAGTCACAAGCTCGTAGTTCATCTTTCGTTGGTTGCACTGCGCCACTCAGAGAGGCCTTTACCCCGAAAGAAACACGCCAGTTGATCCACGACGCTCCTTGTCGCCACAGTGGCAAATTGTTCCCCTTAGCGACAAATGCTTCAGCTACCCTTTCCTTCTTAGCTCGCGCTTTTTATGACAGGCTCTCTTCATGATGGAGGATATCCTGCAAGGGATCCAAAGCCGGGCACCAAGTAGCCGGAATTGTTGGCTTCTTTGAGGCCCTGTGTATTAGTGCGCTGTATATAGAGACAGAGTGAAGTATTGTTTGACTTTATATTGACAAAGATTTGTGGTCGGCCATTGTTGGTTAAACAATTGCACAGTCCTTAAGTGTGTACACTATTGTTAAACACTTGTTAATTCAGTCATTGGCGCTCCCCGCATGCGTAATGCCAGTGTACATCTTACAAATGCTATACAGTTTTTTTTTTCATGTGCGGATCACTTTAAGAAGCGGGGCTTCCATCAGCTGTCATGGTCGTACGCTGTCGTAGGTTGGCGTAACTAAGGGAAAAGCACGAATGGCACAGTTCTGCAGCATATTGAGCGTGCGCCCGCGCCAAAGAGACGTTTTCTACATTTTGTCCTTCGAGGGTCTGATGATGAACACTTTAAGGGCCCTTTCTGTCATAAATGCAAAGGAAATAAGGAAGCAAAAGAGAAATATAGAGGGAGCAAGAAAGGGGAAAAAATAGTGTAAGCCAGGAAAAGAATGGGTTGAAGAGGGAGGAAGAAATAAATACAAAACACTACAAATAAAAACACTATAAAAATGCAAAAATGGACAAATGAAAACAAGAACAAAATAGGCGGTAGAAAACAAAGAGAAATCCAGAAAGACACAAAAAGGCTGCAAGTCCAGCTCCGCACTGCCGTCAGACTTGACAACCTTTGTGCGAAACTGCCTCTTTTTTTTTCGTTTTGTAACTGTACCATACGTGTCCTCGGAAACAATCATTATTGATTTTTACTCGACGAAATACCAGAAAAAATTAGGAGCTGCCTTGACTGCGGCGTAAATACGGCAGCATAATTTTCAACTTTTGACTTTTCTGACACATCTTACATTTCAATACGCCATTTCCAAGCCTATGAGAAACGTTTTATAATGCGGTACGGTTATCCTTATAACAACCTCATTCTTATGACGATTTTTCCACTCTGTCATATCTGAAATAGTGTTCCACAAAATGTTTGGTAATAATCTAACCGAAAGAACGAAAAGAGATAATTATTCAGCCTAACCTTGTGGAACCACCCCTCCGTGATGGTCGAGAGCTAATGACACTCGACTGCGAAACCGAAGGTCGCGGGATTGAATCCCGGCTACGACGACTGCATTTTCGATAGTGGCAAAAATGTTTGAGGCCCGTGCGTTCAGATTAAGGTGCATGTTAATCAACCCCATGAGGTCGATATTTCCGGACTCCTTCACTCCAGAGTCTTTCATAATCATATCGTGAATATGAGACGTTAAAACCCTGATAATCTTATAACCCTATAACCTCATATATATATATATATATATATATATATATATATATATATATATATATATATATATATGTATGTATATATAATATCAAGTTTTTGTTTAACTAAACCTTCCTCGTAAGTTGTTTCACTGTTCTAAATATAGTTTTGAATTGTACAACGCTGCTAGAAAACTGTGTGGTTTTACATATAATTTCTGCTTCATGTAGGCTGCTTTTATGAAGTGCTAAAAGAAACTGTTTGCATTGGTAAAATGAAACCATCATGTAGTGCGAACAAAGTCTTGTCTGGGCTTGTTCATTCCAATCTCTTGTTTGGCCTCATCATAAAAGCGATGGAATATATAATTGCACAGTGTATATCTTAATAATTGATGCATTATAGTTTTAGACCTTCCTGCAGAACGATATTCGACACAAAGCACCACGAAAAAAAGTCTCCAAAAGAAGACAAAAAAAAATAAAGTTGCCGCCCTAGCTGTTCCATGCGTAGCTTGTTCAAACATATAATGTGCAGCGTCTCAAGTGAAAATACGAAATAAAAAAAGGGAGAAAGTTATACGTGAGGCATTCTATATACTATAAAAAAGGACGTTGCTGTTCTACTTTCTTTGTTATTTTTTGCCTCTAATGAAAACGTTTATTTTTTACTGCTCTTTCGTCGAGGCGTCCCATGAAGTCGTTTTCATGTAAGCCGTTTCTTCCCGTCAGGAAGTGTGAGACTGTAAGTCTAATATTGTGGGAAGTCCGTCATTCCATTCTATAATGTGTTCAGCGATATCCTCCTTCACAGCTGTGCACGTTATTACTGTAACGGTTGTATGGCGCACGTGACCACCAGCTTGAGCGATTACCGACCGCCGCAAATGAAAAGTGCTTTCTATAAAAAAGAACGTTTTCTCTTGCTTCTCATCGGCTGCGATTGCAAAGGATTCCTGCGTTATAGTTTAAATCTTTCTCGTCAAACTATCTTCATTTCGTCTCCTTTTATGGCTTTAAGCTCTTTGCTTCGCCTCGTTTCTCGTATGTTTTTTTATTACTTGCAATGGATGATTTCAACCTCCATCGATACAGCACGTTGACACCTCGCAATAAGATTATTTCAAGCACGTTCGTTAGAAATTCTGTCACCTCTGTGTCACAAACATCACGTTCCTCTCATGAGCTTGTGTAAGCTAAATATTAGCGGTGTTTCTCAAAACGTTGTCACTAACCGATCTCGATATACACAGAAATCTCACAGACCAACATCGTACTCACTAAACGGGCCTATGAGGAGCGGGCAACAGGTCTACTTTCCACCTATAACAACTTAGCTTTTTTGTTATTTTTCTTCAAGCTGAACATAAGCCTCACAGCGAGGCTTTGCTTTTCCTTTATTTCAATATTTGTTTCAGCAGATGCCCTATGAGCTCTCCGAGAAAAGGCTCACTGCTTTTGCCATGCATTTGACGGAAATGAAAAGGAGCCACGCACAAGTTCTCCGGCTTGGTATTAAATCAACTGAGATGGTGGACGAAAGTTAAACACCCAGAAAAATCGGGCTGAACGAGCTTGTCAGGTCATGATGAAACCGAAAAAAGCACCACCTGGGACACTCTTACTATGACATAATCTCCTTCGGTTTTTCGGGTTGGTATTTCGGGAATAAGCTTAAGTAAGTTTAATGCATCCGTTCTTTTAAAGCATATGTTTCTTATCGTTTTCTTACGATACGCGCTATAGCTAAGATAGGTTTCTAGCTTTCAAGTAGGTCTAGCTTCTAAAAGAGGCTTGCCTTGCTTCATTGCGTTATACTCTCCCAGAGCTCTCACAGATAAAATCGGCTCATCTCTTCCGCATCAAAAGCATTACGTCTCCCGTTAGTATCAGATCCTTTCAAGAAGAAAAGAAACCCATTTGTGAAGAACAGAAAAGTTTATCTACAAAGGCACAGTTAATACGAGCTGTGACTGTGACTTGAAAGACAGCTCCTAAATTAGCAACCCTTTATTTTCTTTGCTTTTTTTCTGAATTATCCCGATGATTTAATTTGCATACTCAGATAGGACAGAGAGGAAATTGTGAGAGAGCAAGCTGGCAACTGCCACCTGGAGGGGCACAACGCCTGCTCACTCTTTAGAGGGGAGGGAAGACACAGAGGGAACAAAAATAGAAGGGAGAAAGAAGAAAGAAGATGAAGGAAAAAAATATTGACGAATAGTTCGTCGAGTATGAGTTAACAAATAAATAAAAATAATGAAAAAAACGTGTATAAAGGGTGGACAAGTCCGTTCTGTTCATAAATGTAAGGAGAGATCGGTGGGCCTGGTCACATCGGGAAAGCACAACCAACTATAATGTTTCAACCCAACACAAACCAACGAACTCCTTCAATATCCAGTTTATGTCTGAGGAAGGAAGTGCTGTGCTTCAAATGGGCTCGTTGTATTACGCCTGCTCGGACGCCGGATTATTGGACTTTTCGGCTAGTTAGTTGAACCTATCGTAAGAAAACCAGCCCAAAAGCTAATGCAGGACAGGAAAGGCATACATGCAGCCACACGTAGCGCTGCATGTGGTTGTGCGTGGACCTTTTTTGTCCTGGTCTATAGCGCTGCTTCACTGGAATAGTGTTTCGTTTGTACATAGTAGTAGACTGAAATGTAGAGTACAGCTAAATTCTAATTTGGCTTCACAACCTAAAACGACTTCGGAATTCAACAACGTAGCATTTAGCGAGTGCCTTTTTCAATTCCTGCTTCGCATGATGCGCTATTTCTCTGTTTACGCTCGTTGCTAATGGGTCTATATTGTACGTCAATTTCATACGAAACGTACAAACTTAGAAAAGAAAGTGCGTTGCTCACCCGAGATATTATTGTCTATATTTTTGTTCATGATGTTATAACATATATCTCACTTCTTTTTTCATCAGTCACGTAAAGAAGAACATCCTTCATGTCAAGAAATTATTTTCGCAATACTTTTGTCCACCGCTCATTGGAAATTGCTGCAGTATGTATTTGTCACGTATGACAAATGCTGTAGGCTAAATATGGCTACCTACGTTTCATGTACCGGTCGCAAATCTAATTGACCAATACGGGCCTTTAAATGAGGCATATTTTTGGTCAACCTTGGGGTTGAGTATTTTTTTTTTGCTGCTTAATAATTCTAACGTTTGCATCGCATTATTAGAGAAGAGGCACTTGGGCAGCTTATTATTCAATGGACGAACGAATACACCCCCCGCGATGGTCTAGTTGTTATGGGGCTCGACTGCCGACTCAAGGTTAGCGGAATTGAATCCCGGTTGCGGCGCTCACATTTCGATGCAGGCGATATGACTGGGGCTCGTGTGCTTCGACTCGGGCGCATGCTGAAGAACTCCAAATAGAAGAAATTTTCGGAACCTTCCAATGGTGGTCTTAAAACATAAAACACAAAAAATAATGTTATTACATATATGAATCCAGCGCACATGTGCACAAGAAACATATATGAAAAGCAAATAAATGTGCATGAGTAAGTAGTATAAGCACAATCGTCACAGTGGAGATGTTCACTCATATATATAATGTGAGCATCATTTGCACTGTAATCGTTCTATGCGTACATACCTGCTGAATATGTGCGTTCTAAATTTAACTCCCCAACCACTGCGTTTTTTTGTTTCTTTTTATTTGCAGGGATTGCTGAAGGGGCGAAAAGCAACACTTGAAGGCATGATACAAATACGTGTAAGTGCGCCCTATGACATCTGGTTACACCCACCCAAATGCACGCTATACAAGATCACTGTAATAACTCTTCGCTATCTATTCTCACACTATACAAGCCACGTACAGTTCTATAGAGTGATACCTATGCTAATATAACAACGAAGGGGGGAAAGAAAAGAAAGAACAAAAAATACACAGTATGGGAACGCTTCTGTGATACATTTGTTCACGTGCCGCCCACAGAACACGACTTCCCTAACCCCGAGCCATGCGATAACGATCTCCATATGACGGCCGTAAGCGCGGTCAACGTGTATGCGAAAAAGCCGCCCTAAATCGCACGATGTCCCCTCCATTTGCTCATTCGCACGTGTTTCGCCTCGGCAAAATAAATATCAGGCATAAGATAAGCGAGCATTTGCACTATCTCTCAAACATTTATGTAATACATTCAGGAGAGTACATGCAATGTTACTTCCTCTGCTTTCAAGAGCCGCTGGAGTTTCAGCGGATAACAAATTGTGTACGGTTATAATAACCTAACCTTCTAATCAAACTACGTCGTGTCATCTATTGGTGCACAATATTTCCTCTTTGTTAACGCATTTTATTGCGCTAGATCTCCAAGACCCACTCATCTATCCAATATACAAGATTTTATATATCCCAGCTTGCTGCCCGGGTGCTACACCGTCCTTGCTTACCAAGTTCGCTTCATAGGGTGGGTCATAAGGCTTCGGTGTAATGGAAGCGTGATGGTTCACCCCCGTTCGTGCAGTTCGGCAGGGGAGCTGGCGAACTCGAGATGAGCCTTGCTTCACTATTACTTATGTCTGTACGCTATTGTACCTCGGTGTTCTCCCACGTTCATTTTAACCTTTTTTTTTTTATGCAGGCTACATGAGAAATACGTAATATCAGCCAAGTATAGAATTTCCTTTTTTCTCCTTTGTTTTGTGTGAGGCGTGCATGATCTTTGTCGTGAAGGAATTATTAGAAGCCACAACTCGCGGTGAATATCTAATTTATGGTAAGTGATGAAAACTTCTGCATCACATGAAACGTGCTCTGCATAGTGTGTATTGCTAGCCGTCAAATATGAAAACTTCAATTGAATCTGGCCACGTTAACTTCAGCGAGTTACACCTTTGCCACACTTCTGTTAAATTCAGGCAATTATCTGCGTGCGTTTATTTACTCGAGGCAGATCTAAAAGCTGTGTTTTTATGGAGAGTATCTTGAGAAAAGAGGGGTCGAAAGAAATGAGTTAAAAACGACGAAATTATGAAATGCATACTACAACATAATACGAAGGATGTCGTAGGTGGCATTTACAAAATGAGGGAGGAGGGGGGAGTTGGAAGTTAATGATTGATTGATATGTAAGGTTTAACGTCCCAAAACCACCATATGATTAGGAGAGACGCCGTAGTGGAGAGCTCCAGAAATTTCGACCAACCGGTGTTCTTTAGCGTGCACCCAAATCGGACCACATGGTCCTACAGCATTTTCGCCTCCATTAGAAATGCAGCTGCCGCAGCCGGAATTCAATCCCGCAACATGTGTGTCAGCAGCTGAGTACCTTAGCCGCTGCACCACCGCGGTGGAGTGGAGTTAGAAGTTAGGAATTGATGTGGCTTAACAGTCTGTAATATATTATTCGTGTTTAGAACATCACTATGACTACTTACAACGGGAACAAACAGGGCTTAAGGAATTATAGTTTCCATCAAGAAGAAGAAATGAACATGAGCCCGTAGGGAAGGTCATTAAAATTCATTAAGATGCCTGGCCAAGCGTTTTCGTTGTTGCGCATATTCCGCTGTTATGGGCAGTACCGTGCTCGAGTTCATTACGCTTACGTTGTGAATTCGCACGTTTGTCTAGAACACGCATTAAGCTGCAGTAAACTACCACGAAGCTGAATACGCCGCTCTTTTTAACGAATCGCCAATACTCGTACATCTCAACAATCTCGTTAGGGGCTTATATGCAGATGCAATAAAGACGCATTTTCAGCATACTAAACTGAGAGCTTCGGGCCCAGATGAGTAAATGTATTGCTTATTCTCCATTAGGTTTCCTATTGATTATGTTCTTGCTGGGCGCATTCTTATCCAGTATTGAAGATGTAAAGACGGATGATCACGTATGCACAGCCCTTCTCTTAGTGACCAATAAACTACCTGCCTTATTTCGCGTGCTTCTAATCGGCTGTACACTTAACGAGACTTGATGGGCGCATAAATTGTTCCGAAAGCATCGGCGCTTTTTTTCGAATAAAAATACTGGCCCCGCCAACATTCTCGAAACAAAAAAATAATGAGAAACACACACTTTCCTCATAATTGCTCAGCGATACTCGTTAAGGCAAGCGATAGTACAGACTACCAGCGTCAAAAAAAGGTAAAGAAACACACTTACGAGAAGTGCCCTACTTTGGAATGCGTCCGCATTGTTGCACATTTCTTTACTCGTAAATGGTGAGTGCTAGCTTATTACGACGCAAGCGGTGGGGAGAAAGTAGGGAGGAAAATAGCTGTGCAGCATGAAAGAACAATGAGCCCATGCACTTAAAAGAAAAATTGCAGAAACGTCACGTCTGGTAAATTAAATTCAAAAGTAATAAAGCTAGCTATCGGGACGAGCCTAACCATGTTCGATAGGAGACTTAAAAAAAGGCTATGAGCGGAACTGTCGACTCAGGATTACAGCTATTTTTCTTGCTGCTTGGCTATTTTAGAGTTATTCCGCTAACTGCAGTATTCCGGCGTTTGAAGTGTTTGTTTACTCCTCGAAAACAACAAGGCATATTTTGACTTACCATCGGTTTCGCTATTGCCTTTTTTTTACAAATAATTGTGAATGAGCACTTAATAAATTGGCTGGGTCTCGTGTTCAAACTTCATTATGGTTATGCTAGAGGAATTCAGGTTGAAATGTTCCTTTCTACCTGCCTTTAACACCAGACGGCTTTACCGCGCTCAATAAATCTGAAAAAAGACTCGACGATCATATATCAGTAACTAACCTAACTAACTTCGCTCTTTGAGAGCAAATGAAAATACAAACAGGCAGTTCAGATGGGCAGGGCGTCAACAAAACGAAAGCACCAAGAAGCCTTTATCCGACATGCTCAGTACAACACGTTAGTTCTTTACAATACTGAGAGAGAGAGAGAGAGTAACAGAAGCGATTGATTGATTGATTGATTGATTGATTGATTGATTGATTGATTGATTGATTGATTGATTGATTGATTGATTGATTGATATGTTGGGGTTAACGTCCCAAAACCACCATATGATTAAGAGAGACGCCGTAGTGGAGAGCTTCGGAAATTTCGACCACATGGTGTTCTTTAACGTGCACCCAAATCTGAACACACGGGCCTACAGCATATGCGCCTCCATCGGAAATGCAGCCACCGCTGCCGGGATTCGATCCCGCGACCTGCGGGTCAGCAGCCGAATACCTTAGCCACTAGTCCACCGCGACGGGGCAGGAAAAGAAGCGAGGCTGGGAGGTTATTCAGATGTGAGAGTCCGGTTTGCTACCCGGTATTGAGGTGACGAGACACGTGCTGCTACGATGGTCACGAGGAAAAATAAAAGTTTAGACCAACTTAAGCTTGGGTGCTCAAACACAAAACAGAAAGAGTGCTTGCCTTGTGTAGTTTTTCAAGTGGATTTCGTATTTTTCTGCGCCCAAAACTACCTTCATGAAAATCAATGTTTTAGGAAAGCTGGAAGGTTGTATCAAATAATATCGTTCACACCGGCGATGGCAAGAAGCTCAGTCGGGCTTGCACGGCTTTAGTATACATGGGAGTCCCTTCCGGCCGGGTGTCCGAGTGGTTGAGTGCGTTGAAAGGAAATTTCTCCTTTACAGTGAAGCCCGCGTGCTGGCGCAGAAGATGCCGAAACATTTCTTCATCCCCACAATAGTCATGGTTAGACTGCAGTGTCGATAGTGGTTACTAAATGTTGCTCCTAACTAAAACTACACAAAAAGCCAGGTTGAAGGGGCAGTCCCAGCGGAGATCAGTGGCGTGAAGTTCAACAGATGAAACTTGATCAGGCTTGCTTACATATAAATTTCACTCATTTTAGACGGGCGTAGTGCTCAGATGTTGAGAAATGACATGCACAAGCATACAAAGCTTCCTTGACACTTATTTCTGTTCTTTAGTAAGTGGTACAGATATCTGATGGTCTTCCACCTGGCTAAAGGCATATCGATGTGTACGTCTATCGGTGATAGTACTACACTGACTTGGCAGCTATCATACCCAAAAACTCTGCATGATGCCGGTACATGAAGCGACGAGAGTTAGTAAGATATCATTTCGGGTAACGCGACCAGAGGCCGTGCAAAACGCTTTACTAGAGATAAAAAAAAAGAACCTGTGTGGCAGGGACTCTGCAAGTAAGGTTTGTACAAAAATAATTGGGAGTTCAGAAAACATTGTTACCTTTGAAATGTTGTTTCAAATGTATGTTTCAAATGTCTGTTTTGAAATATCCTAGAAGTTGTCGCTTTCTATAGTCCTAATGAAAAGTATTGGAGAGAACCCAAATTGGGCGAAAATTGGATATTGGGAGGTTAAGGAGATGTGTATTCCCAGTTCGCTTTACGGCAGTGGGTTTTCACAAAGTAAAATAGGAGCAAACGAAAGCGCACACAAAGGCATAGCCGTCAAAGATAAGTGCGTCTGAATTTGCGCTGACTTCACTTTCTTAAAATAAAATACCAGATAGCCCAATAGTCTCTTCGACTACAAAGTATTGGAAAATCGGGGTTGTCATTGTAGAAAAGAGAAGTAGAAAGAAATAACAAACAGCAACAGAAGAGATGCTCTAATAAGATGCGTTCGCACATGGTGGAGTGCAGCAGTGCCATCCGAATAAACAAGACAAACGTAACCCAAGTCAGAAGCTCTGAGCTCCATCTGGCCAGCACCAAGATGGCTGGAGTGTAGGTTCTACTCAGAAAGAAAAAAAAGTTCCAGTAGCACAAATAATCAAAGTAACGCGGGTAAAGGTAAATCTTAACGTGCCTGTTAAGGGCTGAAATGTTTCCCGCCGTCGACGATCCGATCACGACTCGCCTAACAGCTTCACTCCAGCCACGCTCAACGAGCTAACTATAACAAAACGAGGAGATTATAATTAACATGGTATCGTCAGGAGCCCGTTACGTGAGTACTCGCTTTCTCCGTATAGGAGATGTCACTCGGGGAACGACATCGGAGCATCCGCTCAGGGAGAGCTGGCAACGTTGTTTAGGCCTCGCGTCGTAATCGCACCACGCAGCGGTATATCGAGTCCAGTGGGGCCGGCCCATTACCGCGAGCGCAGCTTGAATTATCTGCGTGGTGTTTGTCGCTAACGGCCGGCTACGCCATAGTGCTCCGTAGCACGTTTCAAGCGTGCTATACTGTTCCAGTTTCTGCAATGATTTATGTTCTTTTCTAAGCAAGAATTTTCCGCCAAGCTATCGATTTTCTTTATCCAATTTCTTGTTCTCGTCTTCCGGGACATGTTATCGGAGTCGACACTCCAACGAAGCCGCTGGAAATTTCTCCCAGTGCTCCCAGTGTGTTACGAGCTGGCCGGTTCTATATGAGCCTCGAGGGCGGAGTGTCAGGCCGTTGTTTTAGCAGGACCTCGTAGCCCGGCGGCACGTGGTAAGTGCGTCCGTTTTTTCCCGGTCATTTAGAGCGGCGGGAGTGCGGCGCGGCTGTGGGTCGTTCTCGTTAACACGTCGCGAGTGGAGCGCCCAGCATAACGTTCTGCCCACTTTGTTGTCCATCTCCGCGCTCCCCTCTCCTTAGCGTGGTGCAGTGTGTGTGTAGGTGAACCGCGGGCTGAGCGAGAGGGCCCGGACCCCACGTGAGTGGCGCCAATCGGGAGGCCTCCGGATAATAAAACCATTAGCGTTCGATTCACTTCTCCACCCTCTCCCACCACTCTCTTCCACCTCTTCTGCACCAACCTGCCCACCCAGGCCCTTCGGAGAAGAGCCCGACCGCACACTCAGGGTTCGCCTCGGTGGTCGCAGAGAAGGAAAGGGCCACACAAGAGCCTCTACTCTTTCCCCCTGTGTTTCTATATACGACACCGAAGCCGTGTTTTCTTAGCCATCGCTGTGAGGGGCTTTGAAGAGCTCCACCCTTCCTCGCCGGCGGCGGCTGTATGGTAGGTACAGGCACTATGTAAACTATAGCCATCACGTGGATGTCGCTCGTAATTTCACAATGGTTATAGGCAACCAGGGCTTTAGGACACCGTTGTTTTTGCTTTTGGGTATCATCGAGTCGCCGACGATCTCTGGTTATTCTATAGGTGCGTGATTTTCAGAGAGTTTCATTTAGTGCGAGTCCTGTAATCTCACGAACGTATTCCCTCCGTCTTTTCTCTTGTCTTTTGTAAAATTGGGACATACGCCTTTGTTTTAATAGCTGCATGTAATAATAATAATAATAATAATAATAATAATAATAATAATAATAATAATAATAATAATAATAATAATAATAATAATAAGTTCATTAAAACAACAACACACTTACCTTTAAAAGAAACCCTGCATGAGCCACATGTGGATTCCGATACACGCGTTCTTGACGACCCGAGAACGTAACCTGAAATAAAAGTGGGCAAACCGAGTAAGCTTTAAGTTACGGCAAGCATCACGGCGAACTCATCAGTTTTGGACGTGTGTCTAAATTACTAAACGAAACTTGTTTCTCTATGACCTTACGGTCGTTACACTTACGGCATTAGGCATTGCTCACCGCGTCTACAGGCGGCTGATTGAGAAAGTAATTAGTTGTATATTAGTCACACGCGCTACACCGTTCGTTGCTGGTTCTGCCTTTTCTTACACTTTCCCCCTGCTTATATTTTCTTTACCTCCAATTCTTGTTACAAGAGGTCGCCTTCACTTTTTTTTTTTTCGGTGGCATATGCGTATTAGTATGCGGCTCAGAACAACGAGACACCCCCACGCGAAGACGAGGGCAACGGAGTGCATTTCGATATGAGAGCAGAGAGCAGGTTTATGCGCGCTGTACTTGCGATGCTGATGCACAGATGGTCCGGACGCCGAACTTCGCCTTCATTTGCGTATTTTCGCGCGGCAGCATTTCTGTCAGACTTCTCCTGGATTCTGTGCTCATGCTCTAAACGAAATGAGGTCGCGTGCGCGCTTCTTGCGTGAAATTTAATGTCTGCTTGCGAGTGCGTTTCGCGTGTCTTCCTTTATTTTTTTCTAACGCCGACTTCGTCATTGATCATCAAACTCATTATCGCATGCTCCGTGCGTGCAGTCAATGATCGAAAATCTACTCGTCGAGAGCATCTCTACAAGTTTTCTTTGCGGTGGCCTCTGTTGCTGGTGGGCTTGCTCGGCGAATGAGCGCAGTCTTCCGCGGATGTGAATTTTGTCGCCATCTCCAGTGCGGAAAAGGAAACAAAAAGCGCCAAGCCTGCGCGGAAGGCGCAGCATAGTCACAGCGTAAGCTAGAAGAGCTTACTTTCAGAGCCTTTTCTAAACACTCCTTGAGTAACTGCTGCAAGCACATTTGCTTCATGCCCACTGACTTGATTTGATTGATATGTGGGGTTTAACGTCCCAAAACCACCAGATGATTATGAGATACACTGTAGTGGAGGGCTCCAGAAATTTTGACCACCTGGGGTTCTTTAACGTGCACCCAAATTTAAGCACACGGGCCTAAACATTGCCCTCTCCATCGGAAATACAGCCAGTGGAGGCGGGATTCGATCCCGCGACCTGCGGGTCAGCAGCCGAATACCTTAGCCCCTAGACCACCGCGATGAGGCTGCTTCATGCCCATTACGGCATAATTATAAATATTTTAGGGTAGTAGGCCGGCATTCGCTGTGCTATTTTTTGTCATTCTTCTGAGGAGCGTGGTATCCGCTAAGCACTTGCAAGGAGTTTCGTGCCAATTGTTCGTGCCACTGGCCAAGGTTCTACACTACTCATGTTGTGCGTGGCTGACGACGATGAGAAGTTATGCCTGAAGTGAGTATGCGCCACAGTTAATAGCTGAACGAAAACAAGCTTTTGTAATTGGTTCGAGCATCGGACTACCCTTGTTATACGCTGTACGGATTGTGTGACGACTGCTTGTTAATTGGCTTTTTTTATACGCTTTATAAGTCGTATTAACACGATTCCTTTCCCGACATCAAGCCTGCCTAAGAAAGTTTGCCAACAAGTCTCAATCACCACGTGGCTCAGGGGTAGAATACTGGAATGGCACCCTGTGGCCCCGTGTTTGAGCCCCACTGTTTCATTGGTACTATGTTTTTTTTTTATAATTTCGCGCGATGTGGTTACAGACATCGGCGGCGGCGGCGGGCAACTGCGGTGCTGCGCGAGACCTGAGTTGTAATTTCATAACAGCTTTCGCTGTAATAATTGCCTTTTTGGCATTCGAGGAATGACTGCAATTCATAATTGCAAATCAGCGAGTGAGTTTAACGTTCTTCAGTTTGGCGTGTTATATACTGTTGATGATCAGGTTTTTAAAAGTGGGCGATTGGGCCAGTTGGTGCTACATGATCTAAGTGTAGTACGCGGTACATTGTCTATTACACGGTAATTGACTTTGTACATTCGTAATGAGTCAATTACGCCGACAGTAATGATTTCGGCTGTGAATCTAAGGTAGTAAATATACGGACTACATGGCGTACTTACCGAAAATCGGATAAGCGATGACATGTTTCTTAAAACATTGCGTCAGCTTACAGTAAAATATCGTAAAAAGAAATGTGCGATACGATGAATAAAATAAAACGAACAGTGTTGAAAATCTGGCTAAGCTACACCCGAATTTCCAACAGCAGAATGGCGGACATGAGGAAAAGAAAGAGCAACACTCGAACAATCCAATAACTCTTTCCCGGTATCCGAATGACGACAACTTCGAGGTTTATTCGTCTCTTTTTGTTTCACCCTTCCCCTTTTCCTTCAGACACCGCGCAAGGCAACTAGCCGAATGACGGAATGTGTGTTGATACGATAGACGCACCTCACGTACGGCGGCGCGTCTTGACTTATTGCAGGCACCGTGCTGCCCCCGCAGGTTGGTGTTTCTTTCGTTACCAACCGAACAAATAACGTCATTCGCATTCCACATAACCTAGCGAGCGCTTCAAGCCGAGCATTTCTTTTCTGCACCCTTCACCTCCGAGCCATATAAAGAAGAAACAAATCAAGACTCATGACTTTTTCAATTAGAATTTCCAAATGAGCTAGAAAGAAAGAAAGAAAGAAAGAAAGAAAGAAAGAAAGAAAGAAAGAAAGAAAGAAAGAAAGAAAGAAAGAAAGAAAGAAAGAAAGAAAGAAAGAAAGAAAGATGGTGCAGCAAAACAAACTTCGTCTTCTGCTTTCCCTTACGAGTGCCGGTGCACAATTCGGCTGCCCGCCTTTCTATTAAGAACAGATGATTGGTTCGCTCTGCGTCTGTGTAATACTGCAAGCGTGAAATATCAATAAAAAGCGGACTCCCGGGGTACACTCGAAGAGAAGTCTGTGACGGCTGGCGGAACATCGAACGAGGATAAGCGAAATCGGTCCCAAAGAGCCCAGGCGTGGTGTATGGGGCGCGACCGACCGGGCCTGACGTATGTGTTAAGGTGGACGCGCCGGCTGGCCGGTCAGTTTTACTTCAGTGGGAGTCACATCAAAAGAAAAAAATCAAGAAAGAATGAAGAAGAACCGTGTGGGACGCACAGACTATAGTGTAAGGAAGCGTATCGTAGATGGTGGTGGTGGTGGTAAAAAACATTTATTTCAGAAAAAGTTTACTAGAGAGTGCCGACGTGGCCCATCGGCGTGCTAGAGTGGCAAGACCCTATTCCGGGACGCCAGTGGAGCTGGAAGCTGCCCGTGCGCGCTCCACCAAGGAGCGTTGTGCAGCCAAGGTAGAGCAGCCGAGCAGGTGCTCCTCCCAAGCCTCTCTAGTTGGGATAGGAAAAGGGGATGAGAAAGGGACGGGATTAACTGGGCACGATGCTACGACGTGATATGTGTCGGCGAGCACATGACAGGTCGAGCAGGTGCCATTGATTTCCGGCAAAAAGTGCGTGGCGACCGCCGGACTGATAAAGGTGTTCGTCTGCAGGCGGCGTAGCAGTCGTTCGTCCGCTTTCTCCAAACCGCGTGCGGGGTCCGGGTAGAGGCGGCGCGAAGCCCGGTAATAAGCCAAAATTTCGCGAAAGCGCGTCAGGTTGGTATTGCCAGATTCCGTCTCGGGACATGGAGGGGCAACGGCCCGGACAGGAGAAGCGCGGGCAGCGGCATTTGCCGCCTCGTTGCCGGGCAGGCCCGAGTGGCCTGGGGTCCACACTATACGAATGGGATGAGGGTTAAAGCGCCAAGAGGCTGCCTGTAGTAGGCTAGCCGCCAGCGGAGCAATGGAACCCTGAAGGTACTGAGAACAGGCCGAGCGCGAGTCCGTCAGGATGGTGCGTGAGGCAGGGTGAGAGGCGGCCAAAGCTATGGCAACCTCTTCAGCGTGCGTTACTGTGTCTGCTCGAAAGGAGAGGCCATCTACGTGTTTGCCCTCTGTAATCACGGCAGCCGTGAAGTGACCCGAGGGGGAGGGACCCGAGACGTCCACGTAGAAAACACCAGGACGATCGGAGTGTCGCGTATGAAGGGCCGCGGCGCGTGCTAGTCTACGGCCAGGATCGAGGTCAGGGTTCATATTACGGGGTAGAGGTTCCACCCATAGCTTTTGACGCCAGAGCTCTGGAACCGGCTGCATAGGGTCTTGGTCAGATATCGGGTTAAGGCCAAGTCTGTGTAGAAGACGGCGCCCTGAAGGCGTCTGTGACAGTCGATTGATTTGGTTAACGCGATGAGCTTCGCGCATCTCTGCAAAGGTGTTGTGTACCCCCAGAGCCGTGAATCGGCTGTTGGAAGTAGCAATAGGTAGGTCCAGAGCGCGTTTGTATACTGAACGAAGAAGGACGTCCAGCTGGTGCTCGTGTTGACGACGCAGGCGAAGGTAAGGCAAGGCGTAGAGGACGCGACTGGTCACAAACGCGTGGGCCAATCGGAGGGACTGAGACCCGCGGAGGCCGCCGCGCTTGGTAGAAACTCGCCGTATCATGCGGCTCACCTGTTCGCTGGTGCGTCTGAGGCCTGCTATTGTGCCCTTTGGATCCAAGGACAATGTGAGGTGAAGGCCAACAACCCGAATATTTTGCACTGACGGGACGGGCCCGGACGGAAGAAAAATTTGAGGCGGCGGTAGCGGAAAGACTGAAAGAAGAGCCGATTTAGCTGGAGAGCACTCCAGGCCGCATGAACCTGCGTAGGTGTCCACCAGAAGGGCAGCCTTTTGCAGGCGTTCTTCAATTTGCGCTAAGGAGCCGGTGTTGGTCCAGATTGTGATATCGTCCGCATATAGTGCGTGTTTTATTCCCTCGACCTCGCTTAGAAGAGAGGGGAGGTTCATCATCGCCAGGTTAAAAAGCAGAGGAGACAGGACTGCCCCTTGAGGTGTACCCCGCGTGCCTAATAAGTACGGGCCGTGTTCGGTAGAATTAAGGCGAATGAAGGCGGTGCGATGTGATAGAAAGGCGCGAATGTAGTTGAAAGTCTTCTGCCCGCAGTTTGTTTTAGACAGGTTAGTGAGTATAGTGCTGTGTTTGACGTTGTCGAACGCCCCGCGGAGCTCGAGAGCGAGCACAGCTTTATCGTTATGGTGCATAGTAGTCGGCTCTATGATATCGTGTTGAAGCTGGAGCAGGACGTCCTGCGTCGAAAGATGCGGGCGAAAGCCAAACATCGTGTCAGCAAAGGTGCTCCTGGCCTCCAAGTAGGCGGAAAGGCGTTCGCGAACCATGGTTTCCATGAGTTTGCCTGCGCAAGACGTAAGTGAGATAGGTCTCAGTGCCTCAATACTAACGGACTCTGCCGATTTGGGAATGATTGTCACGACCGATGTGGTCCATTCCGTTGGAAGCGGAGAACCGTCCCATATCGAATTTATAAGCTGGAGTAGCGAGAGGTGTGCTTGGTCGGGAAGATTTGCCAGGAGCGATACTGTGATTCCGTCGCGTCCAGGGGCCGTGCCCCGTCGCATTTTCGTGAGTGCAAATCGTAAATCAGAAAGCGTGTATGGGGCATCGAGGTCGGTGTTAGGGGCGCCGGCATACGTATATTCTGGGCCTGTGGGATCAATTGTGCGGCAGATGTAGCGGTCACAAAGTTCTCGCGCGAGTTCATCTGTAGTGCCCTGAAATGCATGCAGAACACGGTGGAGCTGGCGTTGCGTTTCTCCCCTGGTGGTGGAGGGATCTAGAAGGCTTCTAAAGAGTCGCCACGCACTCTTAGAGCTCATCTGGTTTGCAGCCTTCGAACAGGTGTCTGCCCAGTTAGCATCGGAAAGTTGTGCGGAGTATGCGGCCGCCTCTGCAGTGAGCGCCTCAATGCGAGCGCGAAGTTTCCGATTAAGTTTGTTGCGTTTCCAGCGCCTTATGAGCCCGCGGCGAGCGTGCCAAAGATGTAGGAGGTGTGGATCGATTGCAGGAGTCAAATTAGAGGTTGCAAGGGTGCGAGTGTTCGCTTGTTTCATATGAAGAGCGTATGATGCCCACGCTGCATATTCGGTCGAAGAGAGGCCGGCGGGGAATGGTTGCATTCTGAACTGAGTCCAATCGGTGAGACGGGCTTGGCCCCAGTGTTGGCGCATTTTCTGCCGCGGTGTGAACGAAATGCGGAGTAAAAAGTGATCGCTGCCTAGGTTTTCTCCTAAATTTTCCCATGTAGCATCGCGGATGTGACGGGTGAGGGAGAGGTCGGGGCATGTGTCTCGCGTGACCGAGTTGCCGGAACGTGTGGGTTGTGCCGGATCGGTAAGAAGCGTCAGGCTCAGCGAGGAAATGAGCTCCTTGAGCTCTCTGCCCCGGGCCTTCTCGTAGTGGTAACCCCAGTGAGGGCTGGGGGCATTAAAGTCCCCGACAATCACCAGTGGTTGTCGGGCCGCTATACGCAGTGCCCGATGGAAGAGATGCGCAAACGAAGCCCTCGAAAGGCGAGGGGGACAGTACACGTTTAAGATATGTATTGATGGTTGGCCCCTCCGCTGAGACAGCACTGATATCATGCAGTAATCGTAAGGAACATCCAGATCGAGGTCGATCTGTATCGCCGTGTAAGCTTTATGCACGAGGAGGCATGTGGTGGTGCCGCCTACATAGGAGCAGTATCCAGAAAGGGATGGAGCAGGGCCAGATTCTTGGAGCGCCAAGACGGCCGGCTGAGAGCCAAGTGAGCTGAGGAAAAGGGAAAGATGTGAACGCTTTCGCCTGTTCCCGAAGCCTCCAGGGTTCCACTGTATGATCTCGAATTTAGACGCAATGTTTGAACGGGACGTACGATTGGTAGCCATCTTGACTGTCCTAGGTTCTATATTTGGTCCTCCATGTTCCGCTCGGAATCCTCAGAGGCAGGGAGGGGCACGGAGGCCGGATTGTCCGACGGCGGGGTGGTGGTAGCCACCTTACGACGACGCCGTGGAGCTGTACCCTCACTGCTCACCGAGCAGGAGCGGGAACGCGATGCCTTGGGTTGAAACTGGGTGATTGCCCAGGCTTGAATAGCCTGGGTAACCTCTACTACTATGCGTTGGACCGAGAAGCTGGTGAGGAGGTGATTAATCGAAGCTTCGACGCGCGTGAGGCGCTCCTCTACGCGCGGGGTGTGCTCTTCGCTAGGGAGAGTTTGGTTAGCGGGCAAGAGAACCTGAGGTGCCCCAGGAGCCTCAAGAGCTTCCGGAGTAGATGTGGCACCGGTTCCGAGTGCTGGAGTACACATGGCTGCTTGAACCGGCGGTTTAATGGGAGTGGACTTAGCGCGAGGACTAAGCTTGGACGTAGCTGGCGTAGCCGCCTGGACAGAGGAGGCAATACCGGATGGCCTTGCAGTACACTGTTGTTGGGGTTGAAGTCGCTTATTTAAGAGTTCGAGTTGTTTAGTTAAAAGAGAATTTTGCTTTTGAAGTGCCGCAACTTGCTGGCGAAGGGCCGCAAGTTCGGGAGAAGGAGGATCGACAGAAGGGGGTGAGAGAGGCTTAGAAGCAGCTTTCCCTGCCCAACTGCTCACCTGAGGTACCGCCGCTGGTGCTTCGAGCGGTGGGAATGCTTGAGAGTCGGCGTGGAGTGGTGGAGCCGAATGATGCAGGTTTGTGCTGCTGTCTGGCTGTGACGAACATGAGGTGGTCCCTCGAGGAGATGTTGAGGGCTGCTTGCGTTTCCGATATTTTCGGTATTTTGCCGTGTAGCCACTGGTCCCAGTCTCATGGGCGCCGTGGCAGAGGAGGCACTTGGGGTGGCAGTCGTGGGCATTGAGACCTGCAGGTGCGGGGGTTCCACATTTGGCACACTGGGTTGGAGCGGCGTGAGGGCACTGAGGTGGTCGATGACCGATGGTACCGCACTTGGTGCATACAGGGACCGTTTTCTTGTAGGCGCGGATATACGTCGCCACGCAGTGGTAGAAGAGGAAGCGGGGTAACTTCGTGCCCTCGAAAGTCACCACCGCCGCCGCGGAATCTCCGAGTTTGCGGACCGCAAGGATAGTACCTTGAGGCCAATACAGTTCAGACTTGATCTTCTCCGGGCTTTCAGCAGGGTTTACGTTGATGACGCCCTTGCATGTATCCCCCGGTGCCTTGGCGTGGCCTCGAACGGGCAGCTGCTGATCCCCCACTTGCAGCTGGAAGTCCCCGAGGAGTCGCTGTGCCATAAGCAAAATGGTGGTGCTACAGACCAAGATGTTCTGTTCCCAGATTGGCCACACTTGAATTTGCGTGGTAGTCCGGTCGCCGAGGTAGCTGCGGATGGCGTCGCCCGCGCGATCAGCCGGGACAAATGTGCGTAGCTCGCAGGGAACGCGAGGTTTCAGTACTACGATGTAGTCGTCGCGAGAGAGGCGAGGAGTTTGACGCGGACGCCACTTGCGTTGCTTCGCTGGCTGCGAGGACGGAGCAGAGGTAGGCACACCGCCGGAGAGATGGCGCGCCGGCATTCCTTGCAAGGCTGGGGAATGGTGGCCCGCCGTGGCGTCTCGTTGTTGTTGAGACGCAGACTTCGATTTCGCTTGCTTGCGTTGCCACAATTTCACCATGTCGTCGAGGTATTCATCTTCTGATGGCATAGTGTTTTCGGAGGATGAAATCTCCATGGACAGCATTTGGCTTGAGGTAGGATCATAGCCCGTAACCACGTTAGCGGCCGCCATCGCCGGGCTGAGAGCCCTTAGCGAGGCGGCGTTGTAGCCGGGAGTGAAGGACGTCCCTCAAGTTGTCAAAACTGGACCCACCTGGACGAAGCTGTTGTCTAGGCGAAGCGGAGAACTTGGCGGTGACGATAAATCCAAGTTTCAGGGGTACCAAGGTGGATGTCCGCAGAAATAGCAGAAAATCTACGGAGGCGATGTGGAGTGCGTCCGTCACCATCGAGCGCTCGCAGCGCCCCCGTATCGTAGAGAGGCTTATGCGGTAGTTGGAGCAGCACATTTATGCAAAGGCTACAGCGAAGTTCTCTCGTAGCGTATTTCTTTGGGTGCTGCTTTACGACATGAGTGTCGGCTGCTCAATCAGAGCACGTATGCTTACTTTCGCTGGTTAAGGTGAAAAAATGGGATAGCTATAAGAAGTGTGTGCACAATAATAATTTCGACACAATAAAAAAACTGAGGAAGTTGGCAGCACGATAATAAAATATGTTTCTCTGAGCGAGTAAATTACATGAGATATGACAAATGCACAAACAGAGGCGACAACGTGAATAAAAGTGCTGTTTAGCCTAACCTTGATGTTTTACAAAGTGTATATTTGCTCAGTCTAGGGTAATAAAAAGAAAGCCTGTCTTCTGAATCGATTTGTTTGATATCCATCATGCGTTTTTCAGATAGGTGGAAAGCCAGCGTCTGGTTCTCACCTTACTCTATATGAAGTAACAAAATGGCTAGTTGGGTGAATTCGTCTTCGAAGAGAAAACGGTGCACTCAAAAAACGAAGAGAGTAACACACACACAGCAGTGCGGTTTGTGCCACAACCCTTCTATGTCTACGTTTCTTGAGTGCGCTATTTTCTTCAAATATTAACCTATCCGAAGTGCCTTGTTGATTTAATTCTGGTATTAACTTTTTGACGCCTAAGTGGAAAATTTCAAAAATGCATATTTAATTGTACGTGCATGCACTCGCTGATGCTAACACTGCTTACATCCTCGCTCATTGAATTCACTGATGTTACTACCTGATAAATCCACCCAAAACCTTCACCCGTTTGCATACTTAGAATGAACAGCTAATAATAGTCGCACTTTAAATTCACAACACTTATTGAACAGTAGAATAAGAGACTTGACAACTGCAGTCGCCACATCATTCTTACACATTTGTTTTGTTTTTTACTTCATATCAGTACAAATTGAAGAAGCCATAATGCAGCCTTGCATGCTCAATAAAGGATTTAGTGCGTGCTACGCAGTCCTAAGTAAACCAAGTTTTCGCCTTGAGCAGCAGCATTGCAAGTGATGCTCTGCATACGAAAGAAGAAAATTTGAACTTGATGACTGGGTCTTGACTTGACTTAAGAAGCTGCACACAAGTGATACCGCGAAATCAATTCATTGCCTTGACGGTGTTGACGATGGCACTCCACTTCTTTGGTATCAAATGCCCGTTATTTCCTAGCCTGACAGCTATGTTTGCTTTCTTGAAACTCAACTACATTGTCTTTTCTAGCTTCGCAAACCCGTTCGACAACTTCCCTGTAAAGTTAGCCAAGGTGGACGTATTAACACGATAGCGTCAAAGAGCTTGTAGTGGTTCTTTCGCTGATTCGCAAAAGGAGTAATTATGGTGTTGTGGGCATTGAGCAATTGTACTTGCAGTTGGCATTATATTATAGTTGGAAACGGCCAATGTTACGCGCAGAGTCGTTCGTTTACGGCACGGTTGAGGCATGCACCGACACCAGGTTAGCCGTTGAGAACACGATGAGCCCCGGGGCCCAATCACTTTATCACGTTCGACTCTTGAAGGCGCTGCTCGGGCGTCCTCGAAGTTTTTGAATAAAGCAAGCAAGCAGTTGATACAAGTCATTCAAACTTCTCTTGAATACCAGCAATCTTTCAATGTGGCGCGTTTTCTCTGACAATGGCGGACATAGCTCTTGCGTATCAAGCCACACGCTACGTGTTTGTTTCTCTTTTTTTCCCCATTACTTCTAATCCCAACTCCGTTCCATGCAGTGGTGAGTCGTGCTCCCGCAAGGCAGCTGAGAATGTCGCCCCATTTTCTTTTTTAGATTTTAGCCTTAACCACAACCACCTCCCCCCCCCCCCCCTGCCGCTACCCTTACACTGGGCTCTGAGACCATACCTAATGAAGTTTTTGCGCAAATATCTTTTAAAAACGATACCCGCAGGTCGCGGTATTGAATCCCGGCTGCGGCGGCTGCATTTTCGATGGAGGCTAAAATGCTGTAGGCCCGTGGGGTCAGGTTTGGGCGCACGTTAAAGAACCTCAAGTGGTCGAAATTTCCGGAGTCCTCCACTACGGCGTCTCTCCCAATAACATGGTGGTTTTGGGACGTTAAACTCCACAAATCAATCAATAAAGTCTCATAGAACCGAGTAAGAAAGATAACCACCTAAAAAATGAAGATACCTCGATATTATTATTTTGCGTTCATCACAGCGACAAGGCAGCACTGTCGTTGACTTCGCTTTCTGGTGAGTGATAGGTATGCAGCAGTGCGTACTAGGCGCGTACAGGTGGCTCGTAAGTGCCGCTGACACGTCAGAACCAATGTACGCAGCAGATATCTTTGAGAGTATCGGAGTCATCACCTGCATAATTTTCCACGCGGGCCGAAGTGGCTCGTGAGTGCAGCCTGCGATACATTATGCAGCACTCCGGACTCGGAACCCATCCGCGGTGCCCATGATCAGTGGCGTTGGCAGCTGTTTCGTCGTCGTCGCCGCTGGTGAACACGCAAAGCTGTGATGCAGTTCTCGGTGACCCATTAAATTGCTCTCTAAGTTCCTCTCACAGTTGTTCGCAGTGCCCCCCCCCCCCCTATGCCACTTCTACTTGGTGCCTCTCCTATGAGACCTCCCTCTTGTTGAAACCTTCTCCACAACGCTACTCGATCTCAACGAGCGATGTCCGCTTCAAAGCGTGCAGAACGCAAGTGGGCAAGGGCACGCGAGCGTGGAGACATGCGGGTACATTACAGCCGCCTCTCCTTCACTTCAGATGACGTTTTCGCACGCCTGGGGTCATCGTGGGTAACGACAGTTCCTATTCGTAGTACTGAAGTGGAAGCGTGCAAGGCCCTTGGAAATGCAGGGAATTTTGATATCGTCGACAGTATTCAGGGACCTCACCTCACAGTATTGTGTTGAACATGTGCTATGACCGTTTCAACACGTGCGAAACATTTTGCACTAGTGCAAACAGGTCAGGCATAGAGCAATGTAACCACTTGCTTTATATATATATATATATATATATATATATATATATATATATATATATATATATATATATATATATATATATATATATATATATATATATATATATATATATATATATATATATATATATATATATATATATATATACTTTACCGTACTGTGAATACGAGGACTCACTCCCTGGCTTTTGTGCGACGACAGCGCAGCTCTGGCCGACTGGGCTCGCCCTACACCATCTCCTGTCGCCGACAAGAGCTCTCCTCGAATGGTGCCTCGTCCCCGGACTCCTGCGACCATGTCAATCTTTCCTATTTTCTCTTTACTTCCGTTGTTTTCTATTGTTCACTATCCCTGCGCCTCGCTCTCTCCTTCCTCTCTATTTCTTTACCTTTTAATTCTGTCCATTTATTCTCCCCTTTACCACCACCCCTCGCGAGCTATTTATTGTTGAGGTGTCCCCCACCTGAGATACAGTTACGGGGATCACTTTTCTCTTCTTTTCATTTGAAATCACTCACACTGTGAATACGAAGTTTGTTGTTGATTCTCGTCAATGTACAATAAAATCTTCGACCAATGTACTGTATATCAGTGAATATTTCTTTGGGGTAGGCAGTTTCGCACAATTGGCTCTAACCTTGAGAAAACAATGGAGCTGGGCGGCCATTCTTTGCTGTCCTTATTTTTCTGTTTCTTTTTGCTCTATTGTTACTTTTTTTTCTAATTCCTTAAGTTTTTGTACGTATTTCTCGTCTCTATTTCTTTCTAATTCTTTCTTTCTCTTTCTCTCTCTGGATAATTCTTCCCATTACGTACTCCTTCTATCTTATTTTGCACTTTCTTCTGTCTTTCTCTCTTTCCCTCTAGTTCTTTCTCTCTTTCACTGTTTCCATCTGTTTCCTTCTTACTTTTTCTGTCTCGCCCTATGTACTTCTCTCTCTTTCTGTGTCTGTTTCAATCGCTTTTTCTCTGCAGTTATTTCTCTCTCAATCTTTTTCACTCTCTTTTTTTTTCACCCTGTACTAGTTCTTTCGCCCATGCGAATTACCGTGTCCCACGCCGGACAAGTGGGCTCAGTAGGAAAAGGCCCACCGGGTGCACAAGTTCACGAAGCTAAGGAGCAGATGAAAACAAGGAAAAGGTGCCGGACTGAGTTATGGCGCTTGAATTGCTATAAAAGTAGAGGTCATTAAAATGATGATGTTTTTTGCAAACACGTAACGGCATAACGAAAAACAAAACAGGCCTGCTATAAAAAAATATTTGTTGTTTGGGGGCATGTTGGTTTTTAAAACTCTTAACACTGAATTAAATATTACGATGAGCACTTGAGGTCGGAAAAAATACCTCCGGCCAGTAGAGCATGGCGGTTTTGATCACGTGTGTGCTATCCTGCCATTTCGATTCTATGAAAATACTCATGCCAAGGAAGCACTACGCCGTCAGCGTATAGGAAAGTAATTACACACTCGTTAGCGTGGTCGCGTGGTCTGTCACTCGGACGGCTTCGATTTTGCAGTCACTCTTCTTAAGATGAATGCGATTTAAACGATGCATTTGAGTTCTCTACGTGTCCCGCAAATTTAGATTCCACACAAACTTTTCTTGTGATGCATCGATTTGTGACACTGATGAACGCCGCCTGTGCACATGTACTACAGGCTTATTTTTCCTCTTTCTTTCTTTCCTTCTTTTTTTTCTTTCTTTCTTTGGCTTACCACTTGAATTCAGTGGAACAAAGAAGAAGGGCAAAGTGATTAGGGCTTCGAATACTCCATTTCAGACGTCAATGTAGAGACTAATGAGCTGCGCCCTCAGTTGAATCAAATAAGAATCAACAACAGAAATAAAACCAACCAATGAGAACGATGAAGGCTATAGATACTTCAATAATGGCTTGTTCCCAGCACGGCCTCCGACAAATACGTGACTGGAATTTCAGTCTCTTACGGTTGTCCTATAATCGCAGAAAATGAACGAATTTCTTTTGTCAGGAAGCAACGCAATGGCGACGTGATGAGGAAATGTTTCTTTAGTATGGGCCGGATTGATTTCAGTCTCCCAGTTTCACTGACGCGACCTGTACCGCTGCCCACATTATTCGCATGGTCGAGATGGAATAAAGATCTATCTTTGTGCTTTAATTCGGGAGCCTTTACGTATACGGTGGGATCCCCCACAACTTACCAAGAGCCAGACAGAAAGCATAACTTGCCACAAGAAAGATATGGAATGAAGCAGGATGGTGTAGTGGGTTCATTTACGATGCCATAAAGATAAATCGACTACTGATGGATACAGATGCGAGAAACCTCAGCATGACGTCTAGCCGCATTGATAATAGAGACAAACCAGCCCAGCAGAGGTTCGGCGCGCCTAAACTGTGCGCATTACTCTCAGTGTATCTCGGGTGGGGCGTCCATATACTGTAGGGGAACGATTGCCATAAATTTCTCGTCCTCGAACGCGTGGGAACGCGTGCCGCGTGCACAGCTTCCCGCGTTTCACGTTGATGGGCGGCATCATTTTCGTGCAGGGTGAATACGATTTTTGGTTGATTCCTAGCAGGCCCCTCGTTTTCTATTGCTTTCTGCAGAACTCTGTCAGCCACTTATATTAAGTCACTGGCGCAGCTCTCGACGATGTCCAATAAGTTTCAATGATATTTTGCAATATATATATATATATATATATATATATATATATATATATATATATATATATATATATATATATATATATATATATATATATATATATATATATATATATATATATATATATATATATATGTCTGTGTCGTAAATTCGAGAAGTATGACTGCATGAACGTTTTACGGCTTCAGTGATGCAATGGGTGGGATTTAATGTCTGATATAAAAAAAAATGTGGAAATTTGTTTTAGTATAGCCATTGTTCTTGCTTTCTTTTTACGCATTAGCTGATATGCAGAGAAAATTTATACGCTTTCGAACGGGATGGAATGAAACAACTTCATTTTTGTCCTCCAAGACGCGCTTCCAACTCTTTTGAGGAAAAGATTTATGTCGACGACGAAGTATACAGCGGAGTCGGCAATGAAGAAGAAGGAAGACAGGAAAAGGATGTCAGTTTCATGTTTAACTCTGGAGCTTGATATCGTGCTGCAGTCCTGGTAATGTCGCGTTTCATTTCGTATTCGCAAATTTTTTGTGATAATGCACCTGTACTCTTATAACTTAGAACCAGGCAAAATTTTAGAGCAGAACCACACATCCACTCCGCCAACTATTCGCATTGCTCCCATAGTGGCGTAGTCAGGGAATGGCACATTAGGCCGGTTTCCTCTTCCACCCCCACCCCCCCCCCCACCACCCAAAATTTCGTTTCGAAATGGCATTCAAAGCGAAAAATAACCAATCCAAACAGATGCCCCCCACCCCCTTCCACGTGAAAAAAAAATCTTCCTACAACTATGTGCTACAAACCAGCTTTTAGCTACTTGTCTCGCTACATACTCATCAGCTAAGACCATTCGTCTTGTCGTCAAGCCGAAAAGAACTCAGGCTTCCGGTGTCTAAAGAGCCCCTGTCTTCTTCCAGAGTCATTAAGATTCACTTGACACTCTACTGGGGTACGTTGCTGTTATTTTTGGAGATCAGACTCGCCAAAGTGAACAAGCAAAGCTTCAGAAAAAGGCGAAAGCAAAGAAGAGAAACAGTTTGACAAGGTCCCCTCAGGGTATGCAGCAGCCGAGCCCTAGCAAACTGCTCGTCAGCGAGCGAGCGCCGTAGGTGTGTGGTGCGGGAGGGTAGGTGAAGGCAGGATCACGTGTATGCATGTACTCGTGAATACGCGCTCCATGTCCCCGCCCTCCCTCCACGTGGCACCGTTGCACCACATGGGGCGCTATCGTTACCAAGACTCCGGTTTAAAGCCCTCAGGGACAGCGTGGCGCTTCTGACACGCGATTTACCCCTAACGACAGTGTTACTCCCGTAGCCTCAGAAAGAGGGGGAGGAAGAGGCTTTAAAGTGGGGAGTGGTTGAGTAAAAGTGGGTAGTTAAAGTGGGGAGTGGTGAAATAAGCTCGAACGCAATGGAGATTCTTGAGACTCCGTATAAAAACACCTTGTGACAACTGAGTCTGCGCGTTTACGGTGTGACAGCTGCAATTCTTGAAGTTAAGCTCGTAGTGCACTTCTTGTCTTTCGCAGACAAAAGTTGATATTCTATTTCAATCTATAATACGTTGCCCTGCAGCGGGCGTAGTCAGGCTGATGATGATAATGATGATGATGATGATGATGATGATGATGAAATCACCAGTGATTAAACTTCCTGATGTTTTGTGGTACAAATGCAGCATCAGCTGACATGTTTGTAGATGTGGATTATGGAATGCAGCGGAAGCTGCAGCACTGGAAATTTAACAGATAGGTGAAGTATATGACGCTCTATTCTATACGTGTATGATGCATTGAGCTTTTTCTATCTTCTCTAGAAGTACACGGCCAGTGTTTGTAACACGATGCCCTGCAATTGCAGCTTCACATAGTGTGTTAATATAATTAACCCTGCGAGACCGCCTACAGCTCCTCTTTTGCCCCCCCCCCCCCCACATTTTTTATTACGAGAGGAGCACTATGATGCTCTTTGACAAATTAAAAAAAAAGAAATACAGCTGACTTTATTGCGCACGGTTTTGCACTAAACAATTAAGATTACTGGGTGTGTGATAACCAAATCTCCCGGATGATAATCGTTACAGAAACTTCTCAGTTTTCTCTACCGCTAATCTGCCTTCGTACACTGCTGGTGAATCCCCGTCTTAACGAAATATGACACAGCAATCTTTAAACGTTGCTGAACGAATAAAGAAAAGTGTTTTTAAACCCCTAAGCTTTAATTACCGGGCACACATATTGTTGGCTTGAACTAGGTCGCGTGAAGCTAATTAGTTCGTAGCAGCTCGTAGACTTGCCAGAAAGCCGCGCCGGGTGAAAGAGAACAATGTTGGTGGCATGATGTTCGTGCCTTGGTTTCTCGTTTTTTTTTTATCTAACGTATACCGAGCTACATTGCAGTGACTGAAAGAACAGGCGAACCGGCCGCACAATTTTCGTTCATTAGCCCTACCTTGCTGAACGTAATATGAAACAACCCGTATGAGCTAAGCGTACTGTTCTGCGTGAACGCGCAGAATAGCCGGACGGTTTTTTTTTTCCCTTCAGTTCGTGGGACATGAAACAAAGGGCGAAATTTCGCCTCCAATTACGGAGCCCCAAAGAACCTATTCTTTTAATTAATGCGGCTAACTGTGGCAACGAAGTTTCCCTTTTATTATCATTATCATATTGTACCGCATCAGCGCATTTCGAAACCGTTGGTATTAGGAAAAGCAGAAGGCGTTGCGTTATTTAGCTCAAAGAGTACATGCGCAGTGCAGCCACAAAAAAAGAGAAACCGCTATAGAACTTGCTCAATCCGAAGCCGTCTACAATCGTGTGGCCCCTTTTACTTTTTTTTTCCTGTGCACATTCTCCTCATTTTGCTTCGTACGTCTACAAATTACGTATAATATGAAGCCGACCATCGTGCTAAACACTGTTGCTAGATCAGATGTAGTTTGAAAAGTGAAGAAAACAAAAATGAATTTACCCACTTGGCTGAGCTCTGTTCTGCATCGTTATCAACGGAGAACAGACTGCGAAATAGGGTACGAGCCCTAAGCGGATGAACGAACTATTAATTTCCTTTTACTTAGCAAACGAATTTTGTGCTTACACAGAGAAAAGATAAGACTGGGCAGCTCTTGTGCAGCTGAATTTCTGTTTTTTCTTAAACCCATTTCATTAGGAACGTAACTGTCTGGTGGGCAAATACGAGAACAAAAAACTTTTTTTTTATTTCTGCTCAGGATGTTGCTAATAATAAGCTCTAATTCAAACAGCTTCGGAGACGACCGCCTCATGGGCTAACGCAAATGTGAAAAATGGTATCTTTACAGTTGCTTGCTTTTAGAGGTCACTTTTACACATTCGATGAAGTGAAGCATTGTCTTAGTACTGAAAGGTAAATAAAAGAAGGTCCGACGGCAGCTCTCCGTATTCCGCCAGGGCACTGGTTCTGTGTGCTTAGCCCGAGAAAGACAATGGGCTCCCGCGGCCTTCGTCCGCATGCTAATACTCGTTATCTCGTGGGTGTCCATGAATTGTGGGACTGTCTATGCGCGAAGCGCCTTCGTGCAACTCCAATACGATGCGTTCGATCGAGTGGAAGCGTATGCATCATGACCGTTTTTCTGGGAACCTCGAGCGGGTTACGTATATTGTGTACGTGGTTCTAGTTCAGATGTGTATTCATCTGAATTCGCCCTTGTGAGGTCGCGTATGAAACTTTTAAATAATTCCAACTTCCTTCACTCTAAGCCAAAAGGGAGCAACAGGGGTATAAGGGTTGCTCCTTTCAGGGAGCAATTGCATTGCCACTCCCATTACTCCCCTAAAAAGAGTAACTGCAGAGGGACGAACCGTTGCTCTCCTTTCAGTTCCTCCTTCGGGGGATGAACAGTTACTCCCTCCAGTTCCTCCCTGCGGACCAACAGTTACTCCCACCAGTTGCTCCCTGTGGACCAACCATTACTCCCACCAGTTGCTCTTCTAAGAGCAACAGTTCATCTTTACCGTTCCTCCCACGTGTTCGCAGTTACTCCCTGAAAACCAAGAGCACATGCTTCCAGTTACTCCTTGGGGAAATTACTATTTATCTCAAGTATGCTTGTCACACGCTTAACACATGACGAGAGCTCCTTGGAAGAGCACTGCTTGGGTGCTTCTAACACAAATAGTGGACAATATTGAAAGGAAAATAAATGCTTTATTGTTCTTTTTATGAGGCGACGTGTGAGCACACGTAAAAGTAGACTTCGCCACACCACAGCCAGCACTAAACAAGCACCATAATACATCAAAGGTTTTCTGCGTCATCCGTGGAAAAACAATCTTGAATTTCCAGCATAGAGCAGTCTGTGTCATCATTGGTGAGAGAAGGGCAACCTCTCCAATGCTGAAGGACTCAAGTTTCGCAGCTGTTGTTTCCATCAGCCTAGCGCAGCGGAGTGTCACCACAGGCATATGTGAAGCATCTCATCGCTGCAAGAAAAAAAAACAGAAGTGTGAGGTTAAACATGCTAGAATCATTACATAACAATGAGTCACACACACTGCAGCAGCGCTTACATTCTAGGATGTCTACTGCAAAACGAAATGTGAAAAAAAGGAAGGTTCGGCCAAACGTTACTTGGCAAGCCATATAAATGCTGATGTAGTAGACGCTTTTCACATGATGTCTCAGACAGCAATATTCTGGAAGAAAATGTGCAGCACCTCAACAAGGCATATTTGCAGCAGTTAAAGATACCCTTAGGTTCAGTTAAGTTGTTTTCTATACACAGCTGAGTGACATTTCTATGAGCCCATTCACCAATGGGCATTCTAAGTGAGATCATGTGTGTGGCAAATAACATGTACCGTCCGCTCATGTTAAAATACTTATTTAGCCCGTGCACATAGTTGCTCTCCATTCTACTGTTCTATCATACGCTGCTGCGTCTTGAATTGTGCAATACCTGTAGGCACAAGCCAAGCATGCAAAGCCTGCTTGAAAGCAACTATTTGCAGAGGCTACATGATAATCTTCATTCTATTTCTTTGTACCTCACTCAAACAGCTGGACAAATTAATAGACAAATAAATGTAGACCGTGCTACCTTCAAAAAATGCTTTAAATTTAGTAAACTAGGGTGCATTTGTTCACTCGGTTGACGAGTCACAGCCACGAGATATGTGAACGAAGCAATATATCTTAAGGCTTGCACAGATATTCCGATTCTTTGTTTGACAGTATCACAGATAGCTTGCCAATACATATATATCTGAGAGCAACAAGATGTGAAGCTTTTATTAGTTCAACGTCTTGTTGGTTCACAACCAAACAGGTTACTGCTCTGTTAGACAAATTGGAATAAGCGCACCGTGGTTTCCAAAAAAAAAAGCATTATTAGAAGTTAGCTCCCGGTGTGAATGTCTGCCTATTTATTTTGTACTGCCTTCTACATGTGCCACAAAGACATTTGTTGAGGATGTGCTACCAGTCAAGCCAAGATCGCATACTTGGTTAATGTGATGGAAATAAAAACATTAGAAACACTGCCACCTCTGGTAAGAGCATAACACTTCAAGATCTTGGAACAGCAAGAAGGTGCACAAGAAAGTTGAGCCCACTCTTGCAGAACTTTGAACGCGAATTTTTCAGAGTGGGGGAGGTAAACATGCTGTGGCGCTTTTAAAGCCATGAAACATCTGCAGAAAACAGGGTGAAGGCAAGTCAAGAAACGCTGTTATGAAGGCCTGCGCATGAACAGCTTTGTGAATCTAGGCCCAAGTGTTATGCTTTGTGCAAGCCAAAATCCATGTAAATAGGGAAAGCGTACTTTCAGGAGCACCAGCGTAAACAAATCTTGGCAGTTGGCTTTCTATTACAAACAGCAATCCCTGCAATGAAAACATAAAAATTTTATCTTAACGGTAACAGTGTGAACACACACACGGGCCAGCGGAGCCATGTCAAATTGTCAGTGCCAGTGTAACCATGTGGCATGATAAACTATTCTCTGGCCAACACATGCACAGCTTGCCCCTAAAAAGCGATGCTTTCATATACGTAGTACAAAAAGTCTGCACTTACCAAAATTCACTTGCTTTCTGTACTTTAGCATCGTTGGGAGCATGTTTATCTGCAGTATAACCAAATTTGTGTCATATTCCTGAAAAAAAGTAGTAAAAGACATGCATCAAATATTGTTTCGTCTGGTAGCACTGAAGTCAGGTTAAGAACAGCCAAGTGGGAATCAGCCTAATTATGTGCATGCGGCAAATACCAAGCGGCGTTATTGAGGTTGTCGAAATTTTCGTCGATTGGTATTAACGTCGATATGCGACTTCAACGGCATGCCAAGTTTTCACAGCGCATAAAGATTTCATGATGCAGAATAATGACAACGCTAACGAGAACATACAGCATTTATGATTGTCTTTTACAATATTCAGTTTTGCGAAGGTTTTGCAGGACTAAAGAAATCTGAAAGATTTGGGTCATTCCTCATCCAATTGTTCTGTCCATATGTAAACTGCTCGCTTGATGGTGCGCTCTTAAAATACTACGTTCAGCGCAGAGGTGAAGCAAGTGACGCAGTGATGTGGGCAGTTTTTTTTTTTTTTTTTTTTTTGAGGCGTGCGGGGAGAGGGGGGGGGGGGCGCTTATCTGAATTGGAGGCCGGGCAAGCGAATATGATCGTCATTATGGGCTCCCTACGCCCGGCCTAAAAAAATTCTTAGCGCAACCGCCTGGCTATGCCAGTGAAATGATGCGACAATGATTTGTTCACTTACTGATTTACATGCACTTTACAGCTCTAAAAAATGCGGCCCAAGGCCCCAACACTCAGCCGTTAACGTTACATAAAGCCGATGGTAGGAAAGTGCTAGTATGAAGGCAGCTACAACCCCGCCCCAATGTTTTTTTCAAGCGAGGTAGTGTTGCGGAAATGAACTTTTAACTGCAAAAGTACACTGGCACTGCAGTGGTGACAGGGGAAGTAAGAGGGTATGCAGGCGGTAATAATAGAGCCTAAGAGGTAATTTAGTCCGATACGGCTAGCAATGGATACGGTAAATAAGAAAGAGCAAATAATTTCTCTTTTAATAGCGCAGCCACTCAACAATGTATTGTAAGAGCATTAAATGTTGCTGGAAATGCCACTCACCTGCACGCTGATGCATGCACAGTCCTTTGTCCGACGAGCGAACAGGCTTGCAGATAGCTGAAGACGTGTTTACGATGTGTTTGTTCCACCCAGCAGCAAAATCCACAACAACTTCGAGCTCCATAAAGGTAAATATACATTAACCTTCATCACGAATAAGTAGAAACGCAAATCTGCGACGCACACACACGATCTAAACATCGCTCACAAGCTCGCATGTCCATGTGCTCGCCGACCACACAGACCATATGAATATGAGTAGTGCGAACGCGAACCTAGTTGCACCGAAAAAAAAAAAAAAACGTCGAGCAGTGGAAGCACAGGCGTCAGCGCAATGCTTTTAGTGTGTTCTCCTAATACACTCATAAAAAAAAACTGAGGTACACTAAAGCTGATAATTAAATATAAAAAATTGAGTGTAATATTTATTTGGTGCTACTAAACATAAACACCGAATAAAAATTACTTTGTAAATTACATCGCTTGCTCCACTAGCTTCACACTTCTCGTGCGGGCGGAGATGGCGCAGATTTGTCATTCTGCCGGGAATCTGCCCTCAAACTACACGGTGAAGCGTGCTACTAAGTGTACAGCTGATGAAAAGCGCGTCTGGGTCCGCTTTTTTTTTTTTTTTTTTTTCTCCGATATATCGGGGGGGGGGGGGGGACTCCTTATGCACGTGTTTCGGTGCTTGATCGACTTTGACGCCCTTCCTTCGCGGACGAAAAACGTGTCTAGGCTTTTTTTTTTATCGTTGTTTTGCACGTGTTTCGGCGTTCGGTCCGCTTTGACGTGCCAACTCTCCATTCTGCTGCTGCGTGTGTTAGGTACTTGCCGTAGCTGTATTCTCAGGCCTTCTGTGTTCAGCCAGCGCTGCTATCTTATTATCTGTGGATGCTAAAATAAATCACTGTTTTGGTTTGGTGAAGTTTGGCACACAGAACAAACAATAATCTGGCCCATGAATATCAATGTGGGTGACATGCATATTTGTGTGCGGTGTCCTGCCGGGGAGTAACCGTTGTGTGACGAGAGCATTTACAGCGGTTCCTCCTTCCGTTGCTCCCTTACAAACTTAAGATGAATACAGTTGCTCCCCATTTTCTAACAAGTCGGCCATCTTGTTCCGCTTGGTCTTTTCGGAGAGTAACAGTCGCTCTGAAGGAGTAAAAACAGCCGTTGCTCCCATTTCGGCCGTTTTTGGCTTAGAGTGTTCTCGCTGTTTTCTCGCGTCTTTCAAACTGCCCCTTCCCCGTTATTCAGAGTATGCATAGCGGTGTGTTGGCTGCATCCCTCTGGTCGACTTCGCCGCTCTTTCTGTCCTCTGCTCACTTCCACATCTTTCATTGGCTTGAAGGTAGACCGATTTAGCATACACGCTCTTAATCTATTAAAATTACTGGACACTCGAAACGAATGTTCAATTGGTACATACTCGTACAAATATAATGTGCCACGCATTGGACATTAGAAGAAAGCTTTCTTGTGTTTTAACGGCGTGCGTACGTGCGTGCACACACGCGCACGCACGCAAGCACGAACTAACACACGAAAACCACAGGAAAGCACACCCCTTTTTTTTGTTGTTTCAACACATGTTTCTGTATACTCTTGTTCTAAATCTGTTTTTTTGTGTGTTTTTTGCAGGACATGTTTAAAGGTTGTAATTTCGCTGATGCTTCAGCGGTGATCACTTGGAGTACATGAAAGAACCTGACTGCAGGGACATGAAACGTAAGTCATGAATGACATAACCCTTTGTTATCACAAAAGAAGATGCGAAGGTACTGAGTTTTACGAGAAAATCTGCTTAGGTTTGTTCAACTCCTATCGTCGTTTTTTTTTCCTTCATGATGCATAAGTTTGCCATCTGGACGTGCTTCCTACTATCGAAAATATTAACCTTAATGATCTATTACGGACTTTCACAAGTATATTCTGCCGCACCCCTTCTCTTCTCTTTATGTTCCTTGAGTCTTTTCGTTCAGGCAGGGGAATAAACAAATCGCTTGTCGGGTTGACATCCCCGTCTTTTTTTCTTTATTCTACCCCCTCCTATATGTTTCCCCTTAATTAAAAAATGCCCATCGTTAAATAACAACATGCATGGCTTGTGGCAATTTGTCCTTTCAAAAGAAGTTCAACAAATAATGCGTGGTGCATTTCTGGTGCCAATAAATTAACATGCTTCTAATGGTTTTCTATCATGCACTTCCTGCGCCGTTTTTGCTTTATAGTTTTGTTTTCTTCATGTATACATGTGTCATTTCGAGTAATATTCATTGGGGTATAAATGTCAAACAGGTCACCCTCATTATATCTCGGGAATGCTATAGGTGTTATTATTATTATACGGGTGTACGGATGAACAGAATCCGCAACGTACTCCTAAAAATGTGCAATACTTCTTGTTCCTACTACTTATGTGTTTGTTTGCTTCCTTTTTTGTTTGTTTATTCGAACGTGTTTCCTTATTAGGGCTATTTCAATTGCGGAACGTGATCCCGAACTCTCGAGTTCTTTTATTGAGCGTTTACTTTCAAGTGCTTGTCTGAGTGTCGTGGCCAGTTGGGGAGTGCGGCCCCAAGGTGGTCTTGCAGCGAAGCTCGCATCTGCGCACTACGTAACTCGTTCAGCACACTGACGTGCTAATTCCAGCGCTAGTCACCTTCCACGTCGACGGGTGCACTCCATCTCAAGAGGGGGAAGCCTAGTTCCTTCATTGAAAGTAAGCGCGGCAGCAGCGGGGGGTGCGTGCCTCCAAGCACACTTACGAGGAGGAGCGTATAAGCTACATTCCAAATAGAGATGGCGTATAGCGAAAGAGGCGGAGAGCCACTCACGCGGCCTCGCTTCATTGAAATGTTCGTCGACGGCTCGAGCCGACGACTCGTGCTCACTTATGCGCCGTTTTCCAGGAGTCACCCATGCAGGGCCCGGTCGAAAGATACACGCGCAATTTAAATTCACCGCACGCTGTCGCGAAACTCGCCCGGGAAGTAGTCGGACTGCAATTAGCGTGACGAACGGCGCGCTAAAGGGGTAGGAAGGGCACCGGTCTTCGGCGTGTAACAGAGAAATGTGAGAGCCCGTGCATGCAGAGGACCCGAGAAAGCGGATATGTCACGCACTTGATGCTCAATTGGGTTGCTGCCCTCTTTGAGATATTGTTGAGAACTGTTTGACCCGCCGGTTAACATGCGAAAACGGGTCGCATGCAAGTGCAGTTCAGCCTCGCTAGGGTTTTTTTTTTTCTTTCCTCTACATAGTGCTTCTTACGACGTCTGGTTGGTTCATAGGCCTTTATTTGGGAACCTATAAAGAGACGTATAAACCGCAGCGTTCGCAATGGTTTTTCAAGGTACACAACAGCACATGACCAAATATTTACGCACAACTGAAGACTCGATCGGCATATAAAAATTGTACTTAACTGATCGAATTTAATGTGGAAAGATATCTTCTATCGTGTTGTCAGAAAAACGTTTTCGACCCGCTTCTGTATGCTGACAGAGACTGCTTTTATTGCTGATACAACTGGCAAGACGTTATCAATCTTCTAAAAATACCATTTCAAGGTGCGGATGCTTTTTTTTATTTGATGGCTGGAATTGTGTTTCATTTTTTTCACGTGCTAGCCTGTTCGGTTGCGTCTTCTCAATGCATAGCGCTTAATTTTTTTTTTGAAAACTTACCAATCAGCTGCATGCTTACTAACTTTTCTATGAACCGAGTTCTTCTTTAGATGCATACTCGTTTTTGTAATTGTTTTTATTGATTGATATGTGGGGTTTAACGTCCCAAAACCACCATATGATTATGAGAGACGCCGTAGTGGAGGGCTCCGGAAATTTCGACCACCTGGGGTTCTTTAACGTGCACCCAAATCTGAGTAATTGTTTTTATGCATGACAAAGAACTTGTTTAAATACATTTTAATGTACCACCATTTTTCCCCATTAAAATATATGGGATCCCTCACGTGCTATGATTTAGACATTTGCCTTTGTGGCCCAGTATGAAAGCAGAATAAATCTTCAAGGGAACACTCCACGTTGTTCTGGCCGAATGTCTCGGTGAATATGGCGTCAAAAATTGCAGGAGTACCAACGCGTTTATCTATTACTGTTGGGTATTCTTGTATCAAGTTGGAACAGTATACTCAAGCCATCAATTTATGGATGAAACGTATCCATTATCCGGCGATCTTTTGTTATTTGCGGAGTATTGCGAAAGCATTTGCGTCGGTTCACATGGGCAGGATAGGCCCTCGGTTTCCTGACGTATGAGACGCATGCAAGCTTGAGAATTTATATAAGCAGCATTATGTCACTCATCTGAACATCACCATAGTGTTGCTTTTTTGGGGGGGCTTCTCCTCACTTACCGCTTTGGGCAACCTCCATTATACCAGCGTTCTGACAGCGTTGCCGTTTTAAGGTCTAAAACGATTTAGTGTAACGTTAATGTTGGAATTTTTTCTGAAGCTCATTTCTTATTCGCTGTTTACTTATTCTATCATGTATGGCATAATTTCCGCCAAGGAATTTGCACCAAGCTTTTATCTATTGACAAGGAAAGATGAGCACAATTTTTTTTTGTCTGCACTAAAGCAATTTACAGGCTACCTTATAGAAGTCGAACACTTCAGCTTGAAATACGAAAAAGTGAGCTTTTAAATGGCAAAAAAAATGCCCGACCGCAGTGGTCTAGTGGCTATGGTACTCGGCTGCTGACCCGCAGGTCGCGGGATCGAATCCCGGCTGCGGCGGCTGCATTTCCGATGGAGGCGGAAATGTTGTAGGCCCGTGTGCTCAGATTTGGGTGCACGTTAAAGAACCCCAGGTGGTCGAAATTTCCGGAGCCCTCCACTACGGCGTCTCTCATATTCATGGTGGTTTTGGGACGTTAAACCCCACATATCAATCAAATCAATTTATATGGCAAAAAATATGTATAATAAAGCATAGGGTACGTCGATTAGCGAACGCGGCGAGGTTTCGGTATTGACACAACCACACGAGCATCCAAGCACAATCAGCCATATATACACGTGTGCATGCGCAAGAACGAAAGACAAGCAAAACGGGCGATACTTCAAAGCGCAAACATGACCGCAAACGCGCGTAAGCCAATATACACGCTATGTATGGCGTTGTTTTAACGCAGAGCAAGTGCAAAATTATAATCGCACGAACTACGCAGACCGCGGTGATGACTAGGACCACAGAGGTTTTCTGGTCGCATACGCAGGTCAGTTCTGCGTGGCCTCGGGGTTTCGGGCCCTAATTGAAGTCCCAGAATTCCGGTCCGTGGTACGCGTGCGGCAAATAAACACTAAATAGAAAGAAAAAGTGGGCTTGTTGTACCTGGGCGCGCAAACATTCTTTTCGGGTCACTTCTAATGGGCGGAAATGGTTCTGCCCGTCAGCCATTTGACGAAACGAATCCCAATTTCAGCTCGCAAACCTGGTTGGCTGCATGAGATCGCGTTTTCTTTTGCCATAGGCTTATCGTTGCTTGTGCTGTCAATTTTTTGTTATTTTGGTGAGCCCTTTAGAGCTCATTAGCTCATTACCATAGCTTTCAGGTGCGGAAGATCCAACAGCAGCGTTTTACGTATAAGTTGTGTGCGGGAATACCATTAGTTGACGGTTTCCCACCCGTTTCGCAGTGATAAACGCATGAAAAAGCACAACTTTGTTTTCGTGTGTTTCCATATCACAACAAAAGTTGATGACGTAGTTTTTAGGTCGAGGCGTAGCCGTGGCCTTGAAAGAAGAGCTGCAGAGGCTGTGCTAAATGTGCAAGTTTTAGCGGTTCACAAGCGAGTTGCTTTCTAGTAGCTGGAATTGTCACTAATTTGATGCACAGCCAAATATTTTACTAAAACCTATATGCTTCAGAAAAGAGAGGGGGGGGCTTTGCGAATTTGTTTAGTTGTGGTCATATAGTTAGGTTGATTCCAGTAACTTTAATGGTAAAGGCATTAGGCTTATTAAGGAAAGAAAATAAAAAACCTCTTTAATAGAAGACTTGTGTAGTGATTACTACATTATGCAAGAACACATCGTGATGAGAGTTGTGGTATTTCATTGTTAAAATGTGGTAGTCTACAGTAGCCAGAGTTACCTCCATTTTTTTATCTTGTATAGCGAATGGGAAGCTTGGAAGCATACTATACAGCAAGTATGACGTGTGCTATTGCCATAGGCATGGCAGAATAAACACGTAGAGCACAGTGACAGTTTCACGTTATATTTGTAGCATATTTATGGATTTTCTTTGTGCTGACTTACATTTCAACATAAAGACTGCACGGGCCCCGCGCAATGTAAATTGGCGAAATCGCAAGTTGTATTTAGTGCGCCGTAGTTGCTTTTTTAATAAGCTTTCAATATAGTATGATATCCATTACTAGTTGATGTGTTTTAAACAAGTAGGCAGAGAAAAGCGAGGAGAAGTGCTTGATTGTTTTAGTATTTTACTTTATTTTCGGTAGTATTATCTTTCACTCGCTGCTAGTTCACTAATATTGAAGCGGGACGGCTCAGTGCTCTCCCATAGTTGAGTACGATGTGCTCGAAATCGTTTAACGTTTATTCTAAACACATTATCTTTCGCCTTTCATATATAAGGAGCACGTTCACGAAATACACAAAATAATACTTTAAATAATTTGCAGTTAACAAAGAATTTCCAGAAAGATAGCGTTTACGCTGTTTTCTGCGCTATCTTTCCTTCGTGGTCATTGCGAAGCTATTATCTCGGGCAAATTGCTCTCACTCTCTCTTGTTATGTAAAGCAGGATTACGCGGCGCCCGTGTAAGACAGCGGTGGCCTCATTTTCGGAATAGGCGCGTCGCTTCTCCAGCACCAGGGCCATCAACTTAACGACACGTCGGGGGTACAGCCGACGTCTTCACCGTCTGTCCTGTTTTGCATTGGACCATTACACTGCCATCGGCGTTGTGTCTGCCAACTTGCAATGCTTGAGTCAAAAAATATGGAAATAGGAATATCAACCATCCACAAAGCGAAGGGATTTCTCTCCGTATGACTAAGATATGAATGATTTGGCCAGTCCACGCGTTAAGCGAAAAAAGTTCGCAGTCTCGGGTACAATAGAAACCATTAAGCAAAGTGATGGGGAGAAGGATGGCTACAAGACTGTATTTAATACCCAGCGCAAAGGGTCAATTTGTTTCTGGCGCAATGGTTTATATTACTACCCATTTGTCAACATTTCTTAAGTCATTCCTGCGCTGATTGTCTATAAGTTCTCCTTGCTGTTGTGAACCTAATTTAGTCACATCATTTCCAACAGTAGTGTTTGTGAACGGCACAGTATTAAAAAAAGCTTTCCAAATCTTTCAGGCTAGCTCAGAGGGCCCGCACAAGATGTAGGTCTTCGTTTGAGACAACCTCTCGCTTATTTTAGTTCATTGTAGCTCTGCGAGTGTAAATTACTTAGTAACGATGACACAGCAGTATCACTTAAGCTTGACTTGCAGTGATTGCGGAGCAGAGGGCCGTCACAGTTACGTTTTCTCAGCAACTCGCGGCAATATTTTCTCGTTTTTCAACGCTTTATATTTACGCATATGGAGCCCGCCACTGTGTTATTCACTTCATACAGTCAACATAAGAATCAAAACAGTCATATGCGTTGATTTTACAGGTGTCATTTAAGACGGAAACCTAAAGGTTAGATGCATATAGCCCTTTTAATCACGACTCTTCCAATAAACCTCAACATGAAGCTATAAGACCGTCGTCCTTTTGCCTAATAAGCAGAAACATTGGCAACGATAACGATGCTGCAGTTCCTTCTATATAATAGCCAGGTGGGGACCTTTGACACTGTATTTGGAGTTTGCAACATTACAATCCTCCAACTTGCTGCTCTGCCTAACATTGAATAATCTTAGTCATCAGCATCATCGTATAGAAATGTATTTAACAAAAAGACAAAGCATACCTTCTTAGGCAATCAATGGCATCTGTGAATTTACAGACATCACACGAACTCTTCTGGTCGCTGTGAGTGGCTACCGCCCGAGAGTTCAATGACAGACTGGCCAGTGCTGTTTTATTTAAGCTTCGTGGGGCCATTGAAGTAAAAAAGTCATAATATGTTTGGCCTTTTCAAACATGAAAACTTTTTTCCCTGAGAAGAGGAGAGAAAGCTTTAGCAGCATAGTGTGGTGATTAGTCGGCAAAATAGGTTTATGTAGGGCTACTCGCATGTGCTATATTTGCATTGATGCTAATAAATGGTAAGACTAACCGTCTAAGGCGTCCCTTCGTAACAACGTGGCACGCCAGGCTGTGTCAAACATCAGCCTTGCCCTTATCGACGCCGACGCAGCTTCGTTCAGCCGCTATGGCCTCTGCCGGCGCTTCGCAGGAGCCGACGAGCGCAGCCCGATGAGTGGAGCAGCGCATTCGTGAAATACGAAGGAACCTCTTGCGCCGGAAGTGAAGAATGCCCTTTCGGGGGCACCCAGCCAGCTGAGCGATTTCAACCCAGCCTCCCTTCACTACCGAGCCTTTCTCGCTGCTGGGACAGATGGTTTTGTTCAGGAAGGAGGATGCTTGAAGAGTCGCGTCCCCCTTCATTTCCCACCGCCCTATAGTTCGCTCCTGTCCGTTCCCCCCTTACCCCAATTTCTTCCCGTCGTGAGGCGGGCGCGTCGCTTTCGAGAGGTTTTTAAGCCTCGCCACTCGTCCTTCAACCGGGCTCTCTACGTCCGTAGACAAGCAGGGGGCAAACTTTGTTCATGCTTGGATGCATGTCATATTCTGAAAAGGGGTTCCTGAATTTTCGTCTCTTTTTATCCGTTTCTTTTTCGTACCAACTTGACATACATGCTGCACAGAAGGCCCTCTCATCCCTTCCTTTTATCCCTCGTCCCTTTCCTGCTTAAAACCGTGCCAGTTTTTGTTCCTATTCGAAAGTCTTCCCGAGTGCACGCTGAGATCTCGTATCACACTTCCCACAGAATTAAGGCTCTGTTCTCTGTACATATTTTTTCACTGCCTTCTTCTCTGACACGGACATGTGTGCGATGGGACCACGCAGCATAAAAATGGCGCTCCAAATCATGTCACATCGGGCTCGAGATTCACTGTGACATCCTTGTTAACGTCTAGCTGTCAATTTGTTTCACTTTTATACGTATGAAAGACAGCTGTCATCGAAGCAAACTGCTGATGAGAATTTCTCCTCGCTGGAGAATAAATACCGTTTTTATAAGAAAAGTCACGTCGTCCTGCATCAGCTGCTTCTTTTGTCTGAAAAAAGCCCTGAGTTTTCTGCAATCAGTCATTTAATTTATTCAATTTCTTCCTTATTGATATAACACGCCCGACTAACTTGCCGAGATACACGAGAGGAAAGAGAACACGGCCACAAGCGTACTAACTGCAAAATGACCGTCATTGTAACGATCAGCCAGGAGGCTTACCATAAGTTCGGAGTCACTAAATTTAATCTCATTTCTCCACCTGAACTCGCATCCCCGCGGAAATTATTAGCGCAGGATTTTTATTTACTTTTTTCTAGCTCCTATGCAGTATTTGCCCACATGATGTGGACTAGCGGTTCATCGATAAGGGCTGCAGAAAACTGGATTGGCCTGATATACGGCCATACAAAAAAGAAGAACAAGCATGTTTGTTCAAACACATACAACGTGGTGCTGTTCCTGTTCCGCTGCTTTTCGAACCATGTATGAATAAGAAACCCGAATCGCGTTTTTGACTATTGCCTTAATGCTTCCTTCCGCTGCCTAAACTTGCCTACGGAATCCTTGAATAGTGTTGCTTCTTTCTATGGACCACCCCACACCTATGGAGTCTTTCAAGCCCATTTTTATTCGAAAGAGGAACAGCTCTTTGAGAGACCTTTGATCTGAACCCACCATTCTATCGGGTGTGCTTTTGTGTACCATTCTGGGCATGGATTTTCGTTCCTGCGCTCAAAGAAAAACACGCGCTCAATCCAAACACACTGACCCCTTCCTGTTTGTTCGGGTTTCCATCTACTGTGACTTCTTGGTGCGCATGAAAAGTGTAACGCTTCCAGTCAATACCTGCCTTCGAGGCGGCCCATGCTTTCATGCAGACTTATCGACCCGTTGCGATATCTGGACAGTTCATGCCGTATATATATTACGGTACATATTGTATGCACTGTGTCTGGCCATTTTCTTTATTTTTCTAAGTCTACTGAAAAACAACGTATGAAATAAGGGGCTGGGAATGCATATAAAGGTGTCTGCATGAGTTTATGTTTGCATGTCTGTTTTACTAAGAAGTGATCGGTACTACACGTTTATTGTGTGTGCTTTCCTTGCGGTCCCTTATAGAAGATTTTATGTAAGACATATCTAAGGAACCACCTTAGACTGCAAACGAATGTTTTCCCATTTTTTTCATCATGCAACAGGAATTCTTCACGCCAGGAAATGTCGATTGTGCCAACGCGGATGTTTCCATTTGTGTAAGTCCACTGTTCGTTCAGTTGTTCAAGATACCAAGTGGCGAGGTCAACAGCCCAATATAGTGGTACCGGAACACGTCCCTATAGTAGTCTTTAATGATCCCGAATCCGTACCATCCTAAGTGGGCCAGTCTTTTTTTTTTTTTTTTTAGGGGCGAAGCTCCTTAAGGTCGAGGATTGTCCGTTGGCATTGGCGATATTGTCGACGTTGGCGTCGACGTTAGCGTTCGCGTTAACGCCAAAGCCGACTCTGACGATGACGATGACGCTGATGACTGTGAAGAACAAGCGCATTGCAGACCACACATTCTCTTTCTGCCATCATGGCACAGCACATGCAGCGCAACCACTATACGCCATGACGATGACACTGATGACGACGAAGATGGTGACGACGAAGATGGTGACGATGATGATCGCGGACAACGACTGGTTTGCGCAGTATATGACATCTCGATATGTTTTGCGATGCATTTATTATGACTGGAAACAACTCAAAAACCACCAGGAGAAAGTGCACAGACCTCGTCTTTGCTACCTTCAGGCTAGATTCGATTCACAACTCAACAAAAGATACCATTCATCGTCAATAGACATTTTTTTATAACTGTATATAGCTTTGCCACTCATTTACATGCCGGAGTGGTCGATGTAACATCGAACAACCCCACTGCTTCGCCCACTCATCTCTCACTTCGTGGATATGACTTCTTTTTTTTTTCCTCTTCTAAAAGGAAAGGAAAATATAGAACTTTACCATCTATATACCTCTAAAAAAATACCAGACCCTATAGCAACATCAAGCTCAGAGCAACTAACTCGTATGTTCGCAGCGACAGCTTGCAGGGGCGTCAAATATGCCGGGAAAAGGGGGGCACTCAGGTGCGCGGCCGGGCGTATCGTTACCTGTGGACAGCCGCGAGCGCGTGCTTTCCGTACCAGCGCGGAAGACACGGAGAGGAGAGCTATAAGCTGCGGGTCGATACGGGGCCTGCGGGCCGGAGAGATATGCGAATCCCGGAGTTCAAGCCCCAACCCGTTCACGAAGCTCACTCTCTTCATCGCACGCGACGAAGCGGCGAGCGTCACTCTTCGATCGTCGTGCGCACCCTTGTGCGGCGTTATCCGACGACCCCTCGCGACGCTGGCACCAATGTGCGTGATGGTGGCGTGTCCGGCGCACGCTGCAGTCGAACACGATATTGATCTGGTGTGCCTTCGCAGGTATGGATCCCGTAGGCGGCGACTGACAATACCGCGGGCGTGAAAAGAAATGCGAACCTATAGCGACGACCGCGCCGCGGTTACACGATAACCGCACTCGTTACATGCGCGTGCGCTTTTCTTTTGATACGAGCACGAGGCTAGAGGCAACTTAGTTGGCACGGAAAAGAGATTCGAGGGGATTCTCAGCCTAGTACATGTTGTCTGCAGTTTATTTATTAGTGCTCTGACATAGTTTATTGGAATGTACATATTGATATTCCGAGAAGTATGCCCAACAAATAGCCCAGTAGTAGAAAAGGCACTGCCGTGTTGGAGTTTGGCGATATCTCTAGGCGCTCGCTGACGGCAGCGCCATCTCAAGAGGAATTAATGCGAACTTTCTAAAGGGCGGAGCACTTCAGAAAGCCTGTCGCCCATATTTGCATCCTATGTGGTGTAATCACACTGGTAGTACTCTAAGAAATATCGAGTATTTGTGGAGTGTTTATGCCACACAACAAAAATCGCCATGTACTTCAATACTTTCCATTAAAACCACGGTTCAGGTTGTTTGCAGTGATGAATGACGCGTGTTGTCAGTTTGACATGGCATTCTGGACAGGAAAGTGGGGAGCACTGGCTTTTCAAGAAGGGTAACCCGAGCAATTTAGACGATTATTGTTGTTGTGTAGCAGAACCACTCCCCGAATACTCCAGTTTTCTTGCAGTGTAAAGCGCTCAATAGAGGCAACAGCATGGTTATGGAACTTACTATCATCAAGTCGCTCGAAGAACAAGAGAAAAAACACTTTTTCTTGGCGCAAACGTGAGCTCAGTACGCTACAGATGGCTACGCCAGCGTACGATGATCGTTGTACATTACAGCATATGACAGCGCGGCCCTCTAAAGCACTCCACACTTAAAACGGGATATGAAGACAGCGATATGCGGGCCAGGCCACTAGCGAGAGGTTCGTGGGCCGCGCAATTAAGCCTCCTGATTTCTGGTCATGTTACTGATTCGTCCTGTTTTGGAGATTCCTTTAAAAGTTTATGGCGAGTGTTTAATAAATGTGAAGCATTTCTTAGCGAACTTCGGCGACTTTGAGCGTATCTATCTATCTATCTATCTATCTATCTATCTATCTATCTATCTATCTATCTATCTATCTATCTATCTATCTATCTATCTATCTATCCATCTATCTATCTATCTATCTATCTATCTATCTATCTATCTATCCGCTTACGTTTGGGTGCTCTCGTGGTCACCCTATTAACATGGCGTGAACCAAAATTAGCATGGGAGGGTAAGATGATTGGACGAATATTACGCGTTGGTCAAGACATTAATAATGTCACAATCCTCTCGCTTACGTCGTGAAACACTTCCCTGCAGGCACTGCACATACCCACAGGCGGGTATGTGCCACTGGTATGCTTGTGTGTGCCACAGGTGATTGACATTATCTATCCAGGAACGACGAAAGCACACATGGGCCATTTTAAAGCGTGAACGTTAAGAAATACCCGACATCGGTAGCGTCGACCTGACGAATTCCAAGAATAAATGCCAGGGTCCGAGCTGGAATCTAACCCAAGCATTCAGCGTGGAAGCGAAGCATTTTACCACAGAGCTACGCGAGATCCCGGAACTACTTTTCAATGGACGCTATCTTCATGCAACGGCTATAGTGGTTGCAGCGTGGCCTACCCAATTTTATAAACATTACATATGTACACTTTTGATACAGCCGTCACGTCGGGTTAACGTTGATTGTGGTCAGCTGCCGTCCGCTAAAGTTACTTTACGTAGCAGTGTCCAGGGCCAGCATCCTCGCGAGCATCAGCGCTTCATAACAGCTTCTGGTGTTGCTAATGTGCATTTTCCGGTTGGAATCATTGCGTAAGTGTAAACAGCTGCATGGTTATATGAATATCCGCAACTCTTCAACATATGCCTGTGCGTCAAACTTTTATGCATATATTTAGCGTCGTTTCATGACATGTCTCTCAATAAAAAAAAATGCTACCAGGTCACCTTCCCTGCGCATGCTTCGCATAACGTCGATTCCCAGGTACGTGGGATCTGCCGAATTTTCTATCTATCTATCTATCTATCTATCTATCTATCTATCTATCTATCTATCTATATATCTATCTATATATCTATCTATATATCTATCTATCTATCTATCTATCTATCTATCTATCTATCTATCTATCCGCTTACGAGTTCTAGCTGTCCTGGCAGGTTCGATAATGGTATCGATACCAAACTTCCTATCGCATAACATGACTGTATGACGAGCATTTTTGACTAGTCATAACATTAAAAGAATGAAATATATGTCATGAATGTCATTATTTACATTTCATGGTCCTGCTGCTCTTGCGTTGGTTTCGTTCACATTACATGTTGTAAAACTGGTATGGTATGACATCATTGCATGGCGAACACAAACGACAGACCCTAACTTGAAAATCAGAACATTCGTGTCATGTAACAACATGACTACATGCCACGCTCATAATGCACTGGTGGCCGTTTCGCTAACGTCACATATACCAAATTTGGTATTACGGTACGTGATTGGATGACAAAGGCATGACACTGGTGAAAACATGATAATCGTGAGATGCGTGTCATGTAATAACATGACTACACGCTACGCACATGTGCGCTCGCGGCCGTTTTGCTAGCTTCACATGTACCAAATTCGGTATTGCGTGACTCGAACGGACGACACAGGTAAATGACACATCCAAACATGATAATCACGACATGCGTGTCTTGTAACAACATAGCTGCCACACTCATGATGCAACACTCATGATGTCACACTCATGCCACACTCATGATGCGCTCGCGGCCGTTATGCTAGCTTTACATATGCCAAATTTGGTATTATACGTGACGTCAATAGATGACGAAGGTATGTGCCTGGTGCAAACAGGATAATCATAAGGTGCGCGTCATGTGAGAAAATGACTACATGCAGCAGTCAAGGCGCCAATACATTTCGGCGTTCGTTTCATCGCGTCACGCCAGCGTTGGCACTGCAGGCGCCGGTCCTGCCATATACTTGCAGGCGCGCGCCGCCCGGCGTTGCTTCGACGCATACGCGTTTCAGCGCGTCCGGCGTACATCCGTCACGAAAAGAGGCAGACGCAGTGCTTTCTGGGTAACGCATCAGCACGAAATGCAGCAAGTCGCATTTCGCGCCGGTTGCCGTTGGACCGCACTGACAGACGCTGGTCACGCCAGTTGCGCCTGCCGTCAAACTATACTCCTTTTAACAGCAGGGAAAAAACACCGCCATGACGGGCTGCGCGCGAGAGTACAAAGGTTAAGGGCGCAGCCTTGTCAGTGCATTTGTGAGGGGTCACGCCAATTTGCGCAGCCCAAAGAGGACTATGGCGGCGCCCAGGGAGGCGTTTTTGAAAAGGTCTATAGATTGCTCGCGTTTTGCTAACGTGGCGTCGCTATAGCCAGCGTGCGCGCGCGTCAACGCTACAGTGTAGTATATTGGGCCCTTCATGATGCGCTCGCGGCAATTTTGCTAGCTCCACAAATAGCAAATTTGGTGTTACGTGACGTCAATGGATGACGAAGTAGCTCCACATATACTAAATTTGGTATCACCTGACGTGAATAGATGAGGAAGGTAAACAACACATCCAAACATGATAATCATGACATGGAAGTCTTGTACGGCATAATTTACCTTCACCTCGTAACGTTGGGCTGATTTTAAAGTGGCATATCAACCTTCCTCGTTTGTGCTTCGCATATATTGTACGTGGCATCTAACAATTTTTATTTTAGTTTTTTTAAATATTTTTCTCATTTTTGATCATTTCTATAGTGACAGACTATGCAGTGCCCAGTTTATTGAACTTTATTTTAAAATAGCCGAAAACAACGTATTCTTAGATCATTTCATGAAATCTTTACATTGCCATCCGTCTACTGGCCTCAGCAACTGAACACTATCTGAACAGCTTACTCGTGTATAAATGTGCGTACAGCCCCACCGTGGTGTTAGTGGCTAAAGTACTCGGCTGCTGACCTGCAGGTCACGGGATTGAATCCCGGCTGCGGCGGCTGCATTTGCGATGGAGGCGGAAGTTGTAGGCCCGTGTGCTCAGATTTGGTTGCACGTTATATGGTCGTTAGGTGGTCGAAATCTCCGGAGTCCTCCACTATGCCGTGTCTCATAATCATATGGTGATTTTGGGACGTTAAACCCCACATATCAATCAGATATAAATGCATTCTCTGTCGACCATTCGGACACTCCTGCTCTATCGCATGACGTCAACACTCATATTTATATTTATAATTGCGGTCATTCGTGAAGTATTTGCTGGGAGCCCGAAAGTAGATTCTGCGTCTTATATTCCCAAGCCCAGAAATATTGGGACCACCGTTTCCATGAACTCATAAAGCACTGAGCGAACAGAAATGCTGAAGAAGTGTGTTAAAGTGCGCAGGAAGCAAGCTTTCCCGGCATTCCTTGAATCTCAAGGAAAAAAAAAACGATCTGCTAAAGACGTGTGGGCACACGCTTTTTAAAAGCCCATCTAAATCCGGTCGTCTTAGGGACTTGTTTCCTCGCCGTTCTGGAGACGCAGTTCATTAGTGCCTCGTGGGACTCAAAAGAAGATCCCCTCTCCCCTTCTCTCTCTTTCTCGATCTGCTTAGTGCGCCTAGACTCCTTGAATGGACTCTGTGTACACGTGCGGCACTGAGGAACCTCGCGGTATTTTTCGCTTTCATCGCCTTCAGAAGACTCTTAACGGGAAAGGAGAGACCGTCTTGGCGCCAGTGCGGTGAATGTGCATTCGCTCTCGATTCTGCCGCAGTCAATTTATACCTTTCGTTCGTCGCGGTGTCCTTATTATTTTTCCCCGTATTTTTTTGCCTCCGCTCCTTTCTTCTCTTCGCATCGATTCTGTTGAAAGCAAGGTCGTAAAGGCAATTTCCCAGGAGAATGTGCTCGTGGGGCGGGGGCAAGTTTGTTTGCCGACACGTGGCAAAAGGAACAGCCGAGTTACGCGGTGCGGGAGTGGAAGCAAATATTCGGGCAAAAACTTTTCGATCGTGGCACCTCGCCTCTTCTCTTTTCATAGATGGGCCAAGCTTATATGGATGTTGTTGGCGTTATAATTTTTGTGACGTTCGCAGCGCCCTTAAATTTTTATGCTCCACCATACATCGGCGATCTAATTTGCAAGTAACTTGGTTTCACAGTACTGATGGGAGGTGGCATAACCTAACTAAAAAGAGTAGAAAAAATCCTGTTGCCTTGCACTAAAAAGAACGATACAGAGGGGATAGTGTCAACATGAGTTTGCTTATATTCATTAAAGAATTCTTTGCGAACCATCTTTTTTTCCCTCTGAGACTTGACGTACATTGCGAAATGGACTCTATCATCATAATAAGTAATCTTCCTCAAAAAATATGCCATGAGCGTTAGAAAAGTTTGTATACTTCAAACAATCACTTGCGCCAGCCATATTACTCTGAATGACTTTCTGTTTATTGTTTCTTTTCTGTTGGACATAACGGACAGGCTGAAGCGCCCTTGTTGCTTGTTACTGTTGGATAGTTTCCAAACAGATATATTTCGTATTCCCACTGCATGCTTCTCACGAACTAGCGTGAGACCAATATGTGTAGTCTTGACTATTTATCATTCTCTTTCTTACTCTTCTTTTCTCTTTCTATTATTTCCCCACTCCCTCACTTCAAGTGTAGTGTAGCCAAGGTAGTCAAGGCTTGGTTAAACTCCCTGCCTTTCCTCTCCCCTTCTATCTATCTCACTCATCAATAAACTTCGATTCGGTTGTATGAAGTTGGTCGGGTTATAAAACGAACGCTATAGCTTTCTGCATCCGCCCAATAACAAAATATGAAGTGACACGGCTCAAGACCAGGGCAAACATATTAGGGGAAAACCCAGAGGGTAACGTTTAAAACGTGTGAAAATGAGGACAAGAAGGACGCGCGTCGGTGCGTCCGATGGCGCGTGCGCAGTATTTCGAAACGGCAGAGGCCCGCATAGTGTGCAGCGCCCGTAAATATCACTCTCGTACTTAAAGGCATTGCCCGCGGGAGAAGAGAGAAAAAGGGAGAGAGAGAGCTCACAATCTATGGCCCACATATGTCAGGGCTTAAATTGGAGCCTCATAACGCTCTCCTCGATGCGACGACCCGCAGAGTTGCGCCAATAGCGTCGCTCCGAGCACCGTCTTTCCCTCAAGTGTATACCAGCTTATATTTCATGCCCAAACCGCATCTCACCAGGGACAGCGAAGGGGCTTGTACATCAGCGCCCCGTTTCCGAACTTATGAGGTTTTTTTTTTTTTTTTTTTTTTATCTCGGACGTCAAGCAGCCGCAGCAAAAAAGAAGAGGAAGGAAAGTTTGTAGTTCGACCAGCGATATCCAAAAATGCCAGCCGCCCTTGTGACATATACGTCGTTTCTCTACACACTCAGCGCAAACCTCACTTTTGCAGCCTTTATTGTCTCGCGACGCTTCTTTTCTTCTAGCGAAGCACAGGATTAGTCGAGGCAGATAGACGACAGGAAGAACAGCGGGGCGCCAGCATGGGAGGTCAGTGCTTTACAACGGGCGGCACCGCGGAGCTCGACTGTTCGATGCCAAGTCGCCAGCACCGTGTGGCTCGGAGGCTGCTGGCTGGTCTCGTAAAAGTGTCATCGCGTGGCGAAGTCCGTGATTTAGCGCGGGCGCTCTATCGGTGATACCGCTTTCAAACGGCGCGCCGGTGAGATTGCGGCGTCGAACGAGCCCAGATGTTACGACCCGGCGGGGCCTCTTTAGTTATCGCCGACGGTTACTCACAACCGCGTGCGGGTAGTACACCCACCTTGCCGTAACACATGCTGCTGTCCGAGATGGTGTTTTGTGGGTGGCGCTGTTCTCTTGGAGAAAACTTCACTGCCGTTGAGCTTATCTGTACTCAACGCTTTAGGATAGACGGCAAGAAATATATTGGAGGGGATACGGCTGCCTCAAAATGTATACAGTAATACCGCATGCGTCTGTTTCGGTTGGAACAAGCAGTTCCAACCGTATGGTGACGAGCCGTGATGACATTTACGTCCCTGAACGCAAGGTTTATTCACGCCTGTGACTAGAACCAGTCGCGCGACCATTTGCTGCTGCGGATCAAAAGGCGACCTTGTAAGACCGACGCTGACATGTGCGTGAGGCCCATAGCCATTGCCACAAAGAATTCTCGTCGGCTTGCGTAGCGGTTGCCCTGCAATGTAACATCAGCCGACGTCATGTTTGTGCGCATCTGCTTGTTCAAAAGTTTGCGGCTGCAGTTGCGCGACGGGAAAGTCATTTCAAGTTGTCACTTGGCTTCCAAAACTAAAGCTGAAGCCAAAGCTGTCGTTTTGGACCAAGGCGGTCATTTGCGACAATTTCCAACCAGTCACTGTGCGTCTAGCCTACAGTCATGCAACCATTTCTGGTCGCAGGTGTGAAAAGACCTTTTATATTGTGTGAAGACTTCGTAACTGCGAGAATCACAAAATATTTCACACAGTTGAGCCATGGGCCAGATCAACTTGCAGAGACTCCAGGCTTAAGTCAATCTTGTGGCCGGTCTACAGCACCTGAGGAGACTGTACTTACGCATCTTGTGATTATCCGTCCTGGTTTTCATCAATATATATGATTTCATTTGTTACATATCGTGTTTCATTGCATCTATTGTATCGTTATACCATTGTATCATGATATCGCATTGAGTTCTTGTGTACATATATGCCAACATTGTCATGTATATTAGAGCAAATGTCTTCACTGTAACGTAGTGATGTTAGTCGTGAAATATAGATGTGCCGAGGTGTATATGCCTTGTTACTGGAATGGTATGAAGCCTTTGTGTTCTGTACATGCTGTAAATAAATTTTTTCTAAACAAACACTGGAATTATATCTATTTGAGCATGAAGCATTGAAATTACATCTACAGCGTGAAACTATATCTGTCTCACCGCGTGCGTGGGGGCAAAATTCACTTTCCCTTTTTTCCCTTGTACATATTGGGCAAAAAAGCGACCCGTAATTTTTTATATCCTGCCACGCCGCATATTGTATTTCTCACAACCATTCTTCCACGGGGTACCTTACAACAGCGACGCGCTCAAAGCACTGCTATTTTATATTTTATGCTTCCGTGCTTTTTTCATCTTGCACAGAATGCTACACCGAAGTTCATGTATAATAATATACGGTTGAACAGCACATCACAGTTATTCATTGGTTACACAAAGATCGCATTCGACGGGAACCACCGTTCACCTACGTGATTTCTCCATCACGAACTACTGCGATATTTTTGTGATATGGAATGTAAACTATTTTTGGTAATAGGTAAATTGACCTTTGGACTGATAACAAGAAAGCAGAATCATGCAGTAACGGTGTAAAGAGAGGTCATGATGGATATTGTTGAAATGTCGAAAACTGTGGTTCTTTGCCCAGACATATGACATTCCAATTTATATTATTAGGATCAGTTTCAGAACCGTAACAGCAGAATTGTCTGGATAACGTACATGCACTTATATGCGCAGTAACCAAACGCCCATTTGTGGGATGTAAACCAATAAAATGGTAGAACAAAACAACCGGTTCGTCAGAAAATTTGATCGTACCGGTAACTACATTTTTCGTGAAAATATACTTGGCTAATAAATGAGAGTACTGAAACTGGGGCAGTTCTTTTTTTAGGGGCCAAGCTCCTTAAAGCGCTATCCGTTCGTCCTTCGTCGTAGTCGTAGTCTGTAACCAGTCTTACGCTTTGACCTGCAAGGTGGTGCCGGTGGGAGATTTCTCCTGTGTGTTGTTGAACAATAAAAAAATCGCAGCGTGCGCGTTTACTAAAAGCCGAATTCTCCTGTCTCTCATTTCCAATTAGCAGCCATAGGCATGTACGTTGAGTACTATCTGACAAGAAAGGGTTGCTAGGTTATACTCGCAGGGCGTAACCTCCTTGGTTTTAGAAAGGTTTAGAGAGCGTTGGGCCGCAGTGCCATGAATACAGTGAACTAGTATATGCCATGAACTCGAGGTGGTTAAACGGGAGAAGTAGCCAAGAAGCGCAAGTCGTAGGAAAGTGTGCGTGTGCCACCTCTCGTTTAGTCCTTGGAATGTCCGCTGGATGGTGGTGCTTCTGTATGCGGAATATATGATGAAAAGATGCGAGATGGTGGTACTCGGAGTGTTGACTAGATGGACGTACGGACACACAGACAGATGCATGGATGGACGCATGGATGGCTGCATGGACGGATGGACGCATGGACGGACGCAGGGGTGGATGCATGGACGAACGCAGAGACGGACGCACGAACAGACGCACGCACGGACGGGCGGATGGACGCACGGGCGGTCACACAGACGCACGCATGGACGGATGGAAGCAAGAACAAATGGACGGACGGATGCTTCGCCCCAATCTCCATCATTCACCCCGTTTATATGCTGCCAATTTTTTCTCTGTTCAGCTGCGTTCTGTTGTATTGTGATTGTAAAATATGCTTTCTTTCTTTTTATTTCACTTCTTATAAATATTTTTAAAAAACGCACATTTCCCAGAGTCGCACGATAAATAGTAATGTTGAATACTGCAGAAATACTTTAAATGTGGACGAATTGTGCGGTACATTGAATCAGAAATACTTTAAATGTGGACGAATTGTGCGGTACATTGAATCTATGATGTCCGAACGAGTATGTTTAGAGTACTTGTTGCTTTTTCAGTACATTTATATTTTTTTCTTTAGGTGGAGCGGTGTTTTTACACAAATGCGTTATTCAAAAAAAAAGTTCTGCTTTTCTCTTCTTTTGCAGCTTTAAACCAATGTATTTTACATATATTTCCACCTTAAGTCTTTACATTCACGAACAATCACGAACAATCATCCGACAGCGTCTGCTTTGAATAAAAGATGCTCTGTTGTCTCGAGGCAGACGGAGGAAACAAGGCTCATTTTCAGCACTAAGATCACGAAGCATGCACAATTTTACGTGCTGTCTTTTTTTTTTCTTCCAAACGAGAATGGAGAACCTCAAGATTATTCCACTTTCTTTTTTCCTTTCCTTTCTTTCTTTCTTTTCAACACATTCTCGAGGTGACTGAGCTTCCACTTTGTGTCACTTTCCACTGCTTCTGTTTCAGGCTGTAGCAGTTTGTACACGTTCGTTGGCTGTATTTTTGTTTTATCGCTTCTTACCTTATACCGGTTCATTTCTAAGGGAGCCTTGCCTTCTTATGCTGCCATTTAGGGTGCTAGCAAAAACTCTATGACCATTACCATATGACTGATAAAAAGGCGACCAGGATTCCCCTCAAATCCGAAACAAATGAGCATTTGAAGGTCTAGTCGCTCGGATAGTTTGGTTGTAGTCAGGATATAGAAGGGGGGGGGGGGAGACAGAATATGCGGCCCTGCATTCTTAACAAAGAGACAAGGCTTCAAACACACGCATAAACCTTCTGCAATTTTGTCCCGAGGAAAGCGTGCACCGGAAATCTTCAAACACGTGAAGATATGAAAACACTGCAACACACAACACACAACAAATAGAAATGACAGCTCATAAAACAACAATTTAGGAAAATCGAGAGGGTTGCTGCTTCTATACGTAAGCGCTGCAAACCGGAAGTACAAAAGTGCAGAGAAAATTTCTCGTGAAGACCACCGTCTCCAGGCAGGTGCAACCGTAGCGCTTCTTTTTGCGCCGAGTTAGCCAGCTGCCTCTTGAAGGATTGTAAAGAATCGCTGAGCAAAGGAACGACTGGAGGGATGAGCGAAGAGGAGGCGAGAAAAGTGGGCTAGTGGACGTGAAGCGTTTTCCCTATTTCCTCTCGGCGTATATCGCGCGTGCGCCCTGATTTCGCTTGTGTCTGGCGCAAGGAAATCCCACGCTTTCTCCGCTGCGCGAGAAAGGAACGCTTCGAAAAGATTGTCTTTCTAAGCAGATAGCTCAACCTGGAAGAACTCTGTGTAAAAGAAAGAAAGAAAATAGCGAAGACAGACAGCGCGAGCCTTGATGTATCTGAGTGTTTGGTGCATCTCAGCCATTCAGCAAGGAAACAAAGCCAACCATATATTCAAAGTTTTTGAGGATAGACGCTGCTGAGAAAACGAGCCAAGCGATGCCTCTAAATCTCTCTCATGCTCCGGAATGCGTTCTCTCAAAATACTATGAAATAGCGATCGCGAAAAGGAGACAGGAGGAACGTCGACTAAAGTATTGCGAAGTAGCCGTCTTCATGGGCGCACGTTGATTTGGGGGGAAATGAATGGACACTGACTATCTCTAACAGGCAGGCTCGGAGATATAGAAGCAAGCCTATGCACACATAAAAAAGTTACAACGATGCATGTTGGCCATTTCTAAAACCAGTGTTGTTTGAAGCTACATGCACACTTATATTTCTGCCCATTCGCAAAATATCTGCAATTCCACGGACTACTGAAGCATTTTGGGATGCTTTTTAAACAATCTTGGTGCTCATTTTGCCTTTTCAGAGAAAAATTTCAATCGCAATTCATTCGAACGAAGCAATTTAGTGGCACATTTTCCTCTTCTGTCAGTGCTCTGATGAATGTTGGTCGGGCGATTTTTGTGAGCCTCAGTATAATTCAAAATGCTGACCACAGTCACTTATCTTCATATATCTGTATAACTAAAATAACTTCGCGACGCAACGCAGAAACAAAAAAGACCATCCAAACGATTGATTCATTTTAATCATTATTATCTCCTGGTTTCGCAATGAGGAAGAACGGGTGTTCTGCGCGATAAAACGAACTATTGAGATACCACTGTGCTACGTACTTCTTAACTCTTACATGAAACTCGGGGCATTTCGCAAGGAGACCCGTGCAGAGATGAAGCTGATCAAGTGTTATTTCGCAATGTGATTCTGGTGAAATTACGCTTGACCCGCTGCCTCCACGTGCGTGTTAAATTAGGCGGGTGCTTGCGCAAATTGTGTGTGTCGTCACGTACGCGCCGGTCTAGTAGGGCCATCTTGAAGGTTCTTTTTCTGCAATCATGCTGCCATTTCTTTCTTTCTTGCCCCATATCCTAGTGTCGAGAATGGAGAAAGTGAAGGCAAAAGGGCGCATTCCTTCCTTAAAAACTGTGCAGTAATGCAAAATTTACAGGTGGCATTAACTATGGCAACAAGCTAAGAAAACTTTATGTTGCACAAAAAAGAAATATGCTATGTTTGACCAGACCATTGGATACAGGTGTCTTATTTTAAACACATCATTCGTTACCTGTGCAATCGTCCATCTTGTGCGAACATTCCTGTCTAGTGTGCTTGAAAGTTGTTAACACACTGTTTTTTTTTTCTCCTAAGGTTGCTTTCATATTACTGCAAAGTTGATCCAAAATTTTCATTCTGATTGGGCTGTGTGTGAGAGGGGGATTTATTATTACCAGAACGCAGGGATGTTAAAGTAGGCTCCTCTTCGCAAGTTCGGCGAAGAGTAATTGGGGTAGCCTGAATTCGCGTTCGCGTTTTTAGGGGCGAAGCTCCTTAGGGTATGGGATAGTCATGCGTCCGTCGTAGTATAGCCAGCCCTGCTTCTCCCAATGACGAAGCAGAGCGGCGGGCGCATTGAAGACACTTGCGCTCGGCTTCCTTGGCTCGCGTCTCGTCGGTGGCGTTGAGGTGCTCGCTGCGTTAGTCGTATCCAACCGTGGTACCCCAGAGGTCGAAATTTCCGGAGCCCTCCAATACGTCGTCTCTCACAATCATATGGTAGTTTTGGGACGTTAAACGCCACATATCATATCAATCGTAGTCGTCGTAGTCGTAGTAGCCAGTGGCAATGCATTGCATGCCAGTAAAAACGGTGTCACAGCATATCCATGGAAGGAATGATGCTGAGTTGGGCGAAACGTCCGTCCGTGCGTCCGTCCGTGGGTCCGTCTACCACCCGTCCACCTGTGCGTCCGTCCATGTGCGCGTCCATGCGTCCATCCGCCCGTGTGTCTGTCCGTGCGTGCGTCCGTGCGTTCGAGCATCAGGCCTTCCGTGCTTCTGTGCGTCCGTTCGTGCATCCGCTTTGCCCCACCTCGTGAATAATTCCACGGGAAACTGCCAACGTTCAGTGTAAGGCAAACATCGTGAACAACAGAAGCGCTGACGGCACCGCTACAAAAGACGAAGCCAGCCGCAATGCGTGAGCGGGTCCTGCAAGAGGAAGGGGGGGGGGGGGTATACATCTATGCTTCAAAACGGTGCAAACCGTTTCGCAAATGGGAATAAAAATAAAAGGGACGCTAGGAGCAGGGAAACAAAGTATGTGCGATAGCAAAAAGGCCCGAGTAACTTCAGTATATGAAATATCTCTGCGAGCGACATGCCTTCGTTCTTGTTTCTTCCGTGGATCGGATGTCCCGACACGGCGCCGGTGTTACGCTCGGAATGCGTGCCGCGCTCTTCTCTAGCTATTTGAAGAGGCGGAGAGGAAAGAGAACAGCGAAGAGGAACGCAGCTTCTGGCACTGTAGCGCGGTGCCGACCACCGCCACCGCGGGACACATCTCTCCGTCAAGATCCCGTGAAGATAAGGCCCTATCTCGACAGCACGCTGACGCTCGGCTGAGCCCAAATACTCGCTCAGCTAGACGAATAGATGGATGCGTGCGTGGCAGGAACTCTGGTGTGCACGGCGAGGCCAAGACCCGGGGAGGAGACAAATTTGGAAGGGCAGCACAGCTAGCTCTCTCTCTCTCTTTCAGGCGTCCTCTTCCTTCACCTCTGCCATCGAAAAACAGAAAAAATAAGAGCTCAGCCCACTCACGTGCCGTTGTTTATACTGTCCCTGCTTCGCGTTGCCAAACGGGCTGGAAGAGTGAGCCCTTCTCCTTCTTTCATACCGTAAGGGACTTTGCTGCCGCTGCTTCCTGCCTTTGCTTCAACCGGTGTGTTTGCTTTACGGCGTCTCAGCCGAAGTACTGCGTCATGCTGTCACCCGCTTTGTCCGCGCTCGCTTTGGTCACATTTATTCTTGGCACAATTTCTTTTGGCACGTCTCTGGTAGAAAGCCGAACTTAACTGTTGCCTCTCTGCATCTCTCCCCCACGTGTACTCTTCCTGCATCACCCCTCTACTTCTCTCCTTTCAACTCCTCGAGATCCCCCATCCCCAACTGCTCACACACACACACACACACACAAGCACGCATTATGACGAGGACCGTTCCTATGCCTTTTCTTTTTATTCTTTTCCCAGTCTCTGGCAGCTCTCTTGCATCTATGTTTGAGTACGCTTTAGTACACCATGCGAGAGAGAGTCGTCTGAAAATCGGCGACGCGAGTAGAGTGCGAAGGATGCAAAGACAACGGAGGCTGTTGAGGCTCATTTGCTGACAGAGCGCAGTCTTGTTTCGCAGCGTACCTATTTTAGTGTTTTACTTTAGGTTATAAGTATTTTTGTCTTCGTCCTAACGCCACCTTCAGTATAACAGTATGAATATTGAGCAGCCGATTTGTGGATCGGTTGTTCCTGAAGCGTGTTTATGCATAATTTTACACATTGTGTCTATGGCAAAGAGGACTAAATACTTGGCACATCTGTGTTGTCAAGCAGCAGTACCTCGCCAATACACACAATAGCGTTCGTAACCTCAGAGCATTATGTAGTTTTCAGGTCGTCCTGTGGATATACAAAAGTCGCTCATTTCAGTGTTTTAGGCATCGTGCGGCCAAGCTTCATTCCCTCTATTTCAGTGTTTTCTCATGATGCACGCACCATTATTCTCGAACACTTCTACAAATGCAGTACCCTAATGTCCTTGCCATTTAGGCCAGCAGTTTCATTTAGCCTTGTTCACGCCGCCAGTAGACAACTCATGCCCACATGACATAGCATTGCCTTACGTTGTAAGCTGTAATGACCATGTTATTTATGTAAACAACTTTAAATGCGAAGCATTTTTTAGTGAACTTCGGCGACTTTGATCGTATCTATCTATCTATCTATCTATCTATCTATCTATCTATCTATCTATCTATCTATCTATCTATCTATCTATCTATCTATCTATCTATCTATCTATCTATCTATCTATCTATCTATCTATCTAGCCGCCTACGACTTTTAGCTCTCCTGGCCGTTTCCATCATCGTATCGATACTAAACTTGGCATGGCATAACATGACTGTATGAAGAACATATTTGGCTAGTCATAACATGAAAATCAGGACATGTATGTCTTGAATGACATGATTTACATTTGATAGTCCTGCAGCTCTTGCGGTTATTTCGTTCACATGGCATGTTGCAAAACCCGTATAGTATGACATGATACATGGTGAACACAAGTGACAGACCTTAACATGAAAATCATGACATGTGCGTCATGTACCAACATGACTACATGCCACGCTCATGATGCGTTCGCGGCCATTTCGCTGGCACCACATATACCAAATTTGGTATTGCGCTGCACGAATGGATGACGAAAGTATGTGAATAGTGCAAACATGATAATCATGAAATGCGCGTCATGTAGCAACAAGACTACATGTTATGCTCATGATGCGTTCGCGACCGTTTCGCTAGCTTCACATGTACTAAACTCGGTATTTCTTGACGTGAACGGACGAAATAGCTACATGACACATTCAAACATGATAATCACGACATGCATGTCATGACACAACATGACTACATGCCACACTTATGATGCGCTCGCGGCCGTTTCGCTAGCTTCACACATGCTAAATTTGGTATTACGTGATGCCAATGGATGGCGAAGGTATGTGACTGGTGCAAACATGATAATCATGTAATGCCTGTCATGTTACAACATGACTACATGCCACAGTCAAGGCTTCAATACATTTCAACGTGACGCGGTGCGCGTACCCGCCGGTATTCATTTCGTCTTGTAACACCGGCGTTGCCGTGCTAGGCGCCGGTCCTGCCATATACTCGCAGGCGCGCGCCGCGCTGCGTTGCTTTGACGCATGTGCGTTTCAGCGCGTCCGGTGACCCTCCATTAAGAAAAGAAGGAGACGCATTGTTGTCTGGGTAACGCATCGGTGTGAAATGCATCATGTCGCATTTCGCACCGGTTGCTGTCGGGCCGCGCCGACGAACGCCGGTCGCGCCTGGCGTCAGACTATAGCGTGCTCGCGTTTTGCTAACGTAGCGTCCCTGTGTCCAGCGCGCGCACGCGTCAACGCTACATAGGAGTATATTGGGCCCTTCATGATGTGCTCGTGGCCATTTTGCTAGCCCCACACACACTAAGTTTGGTATCACGTGACGTGAATAGATGACGAAAGGTAAACGACACATCAAAACATGACAATCATGACACGGAAGTCATGTATGGCATCATTTACCTCCACCTCGTAACGTTGTGCTTATATTAAAATGTCATATAAACCTTCCTCATTCGCGCTTCGCATATAATCCATTCCCACTGTACGTGGGATTTGCCAATTTTTTGAGGTTATCAGTCCCAGGTCATTGTCATTAGGCCGGACAAAACAAACAAAAAATGCAACAAAATTGGCACTGGTTAAGCCGAATTCAGCTCAGCACAATATTTTGTTAAAGAGTTTTTTTATTGGGCTCGTAATATGATCTCTTTTTTAGGCATCAATCACTACAAAGTAATAGACACAAAGAAATCTTAAATACTTCAATGTAAAAGCAAAGTTATCTTATGTACTGTGAACTTGACGCCGATGCAGGCGCCCAAATGCCCACTTAAGGATGATCTAAAGAGTGCTTCTCCACGTTACACACCGCCTGTAGAAAAAGCCCACTTCTTTGTTTAATTATTTTCATTTTACATTTATACCTATATTATGATAATACTTCAATGGCTCTCTAAAGAACATCGCCGAAGTACCAACAATGACTGTTGATTGCACAAGCCACGTGCTGCTTTCACGTGGTGGACATAGTATAGGGCAGCACACTGCACCGAAAAAGGCATACGAAGAATCAGCGTACTAACGGCAATACAAGTACAGCGATCAAACGCGAAGTGAAGTTCCGTGCGATCACATATTAAAGTGAGACCTCTGCAATGCTCCCCACAATTTGAAGATGCACACATTTTATTAAAAGGTATCATAAATTGAGCATCATGTTAGCAGTGCAGTACAGAATGAAATTCAATGTTAGCCTTTATGTATTACGACAGGATCCTTGTCTCCTGGTGACTACGTCGCATGCTACGCGCAGAAATACTGAAGTGTGGGCCTTCATTTCTGACAGTTTTAGCCTCGGTGACTGAACATTATTGCGTTTGGCATCAACTATTTGTTATTCGTGTGATATAAGTATGAAGTTGTACGTGGACGTGACATTCCAATAATCTGAGAAAAAGGGGTCAACATAACTGCCACATAAATGTATCTCACCAATAACATGTGTTTTTTGCGCTAGATCCTGAACACGGTGTAAATGGCGAGAGCTTAGTTTGCTAACCAATAGGAACTATATAAAGAAATCTGTTTGCTAGTGTGCTATGAACGTGATGTGTGTTGTTCTAGTGGATTAGTATAAAGGCGGCGCTAAATCACCAAGTTGTACACCTTTGTTAAAAAATTAGGTGACCCTAAAGCTTCGCCTTTAAAAGTTGAATGCGATAGCGACGTCTTATTGTTAGTGCATACTTCAAACACTTAGTGCATGAAAGCTTTTCGAACTTGCTATGCTCCCACTCTGGCTCGCTCACTCGATTTTGTACCGACCGGTTGTGCCCTCGCGATCTCCGACGACAGTGCAGCTCTGGCCGACTGGGCTGGTTCTATGCCATCTCCTGACGCCGGTCCCCAACGACGACGACAGCGTAGCTCTGGCCGACTGGATTAGCCCTACGCCATCTCCACTTGCCGACAAGAGCTCTCGCCAGTGGTGCCCCGTTTTCGGATTCCTGCAACCATGTCCAACTTTCCTGTCTTCTCGTTACTTTCTTCGCTCCCTGCCCCTGCGCCTCGCTCTCTCCTTCCTCTCTCTTTATATCTCTCTACCTTTTAATCCTATTCTTTTATTCCCTTCTCTACCCCCATCCCTCATGAGCTACTGTTGAGGTGTCCTCCTTCTGAGAGATAGTTACGGGGCTCACTTTGCTCTTCTTTTCACTTATAATTACTTTCCCCCACCCCCACTCACTACGTGGCCTTCATGGAACAGGCGCAGTAGCGTGTGTGTGCCCCCTGTAGTGGGTGACCGGAATAAATCCGTGAAATCATTATAATAGTCGCATGTTCTGACGCCCACTCGCAATGTTTGCTTGTACCACGCATTATTGCTGCCATATTTCATGGTGTATCGTGAAGCATGTATACAGGACGCGTGTTTTGTCAAGCATGATGGTTACTTTCACTTCATTTCCTCAAGAAGAGGAAGTTATTTTCACTGTATTCACAAGCTGTGGCGTGGCTGTGTGGTAGAACATCCGCTTGCGACGCAAACGACCCGGATTTGATCCCCACTCAGAGCCAAACGACCCGTGTCGACGCCCACTGTGACCCAGGGGTTTTCTCTTGTAGTTTATTTTATTTGCATAGTTCTCACTCATGTGATGATGATTTTCTCTCACAACCAACGACGCCAACACCAACACCAACGCTGACGCTGACACCGGAATTTCTGCGAGATGAACTCTTTAACTTATCGCGTTATTACTATTGCAATAGTACTCATGTAAGTGACTCAAATAACGGTGCCTTTCCGGTGCATGAACTTTTCTGCTGCCTTCGCAGAAAGATATAGCTTGCAGGTAATCTCAAATGCAATAAAACATCACCGAACTGGAAGAAAATTAAGTTATTAGATTCATTCCAAGCTACTTTCAGTCTTGCCAAACACACTGAAAAACTTGCGTCCAGTAGACTCTTCTTCAAATCACGGTCCCTGTATGTGGTACTTTGTACATTGCTCGTAGATTTCTCGGAACATTTTGCTCACTTACTTGTCAAAGTAAAAAAAAATAAGTGTAAATGAAACGCCAATGACGAAGAGAATAATCGGGAGGACAAGATAGATTATTATCATCGTTGAGTCAGGTTCTTTTCCAACTTCCATCTAATTTTTCTTTTGTAGGGTGAAACCAACGCTCGCTCAACAGATAAAGAGTGGGATAAATTAAAGCCGTGGAGGATGCACGTACGGAGCTTGGTAAACTGCTTCGCCTAGACTACACTCAGATATGGTGATAGGAACGAAGGCAAGATGGAGGTAGGAATGCGATGGAACGAAGGAAAGAAATGAAAACAAGACGAGGATGCTAGCCAAATGTGCAGCCAGCCGGAATATATAGTCCCGGGAAGGGCTAAAGGAGCGCGCAAACCAATAAAGTAAGGCAGGCCCGGACGAGAAAAGGTGGAGGATGGAGAGAACCTTTAACAGGCTCCAGCTCCGTGTTCTCACCCAGCCGTCACTCGGCTGGCGTGCTCCACGGTGTTCGCGTTTTCGCGCGCTATAGCTGCTCGCGTTTCGCCTTCTTCCTCACCCTCGCGCGTCCAGCGGGGACTGTCGCGACGATGTCCGATGCCGCCGCTTCCTCTTCATTCTTTCTCCCCCTTCGGCCGCAAGTCAAGCGCGAGCAATCGATGGCTGGAGATTCCCCCTCTCCCCTTCTCATCCCCCTCCACGAAAGGTAGACGCGGGGTTTGGAAGGCCGCGGCGGTTAATTGCCAGTTCCGTGCTAGTAAGCAGAGTAATTTACTGCCAGACCTCTTCTTTTACGCACACCCACTCTCGCTCCCCTCTCTCATCCGAGCTGTTGCGAATTATATCGCTGCGTGGGTGCACTGGAAACGTGTTTGTTTATAAGCCCCTCCAGGGTCTTGTCTTTCTGGTTCAGAGAAAGGGCCCCTGAGGGCGCCAAAAAACTACCCTGCAGCCCTTCTTTATTTTCTGTTCATCTCTAGGTTCCTTTCCTTATTTTGTGATTATTGTTTCCACACGCGCTAATGCTCGAGATGCTGGCCTCACGATCTAGCGTGGGCTTAACTATCGCTAGTGCCCAGCCCCGCGTAACACTGTCTCGAAGAATTAAGTCCAGCTGTGCCTCTTCTACAAGTCTGCGTAGCCCGGGCTCAACCTGCTTAGCCCGAAGTTTGGGCATAGAAGAGGGGAGCGATAGCGGCAATGTGCCAAAACAAGGGTGAAAAAAGAAGAAAAGCGAAGGGGCACCCTCCTCGAAACACCACGCGGCACCTCTATTAGTTACCACCTCGCCGTCGTTAAGCCTCACCTGCTAAGGAAACTCGTAGAACTCACGCAGCCACTTATGATCGCGCTCCGCTGTGGTGGGCGAGGGTGTCGCCATGGAGAAGGAACACTCAGTTGCAGCCGCGTTCGCACCATGTTTCGGAGTGGGGTCCGTGAAGGTGAGGCAAAATATCCATAATGGAACACCCATTACCAGAGCCAGAGGTGCACATAAATTTTCTTTTTCCAAGTATAGATCGGTCGCTTATTTACGAGCGTGCAACGGAATGCCGGTTGAATATTCTAGTTCATTTCACTAAACACCTCGAACTAAGCATGCTTGCAGGTTTCAAGGATGTATGCAGGCTATGTAAAATTATGTTGTGATAGTTAACTTCCATCTGCCCGGCGTGTATTGCGGGCTTGTTTTTGACTGTATATGAAATGGAAAAAAGTATGTATCTGCGCAGGGAAAAGTTTCTGTAATTTACGAGCAGAATATTTGTGCTATCGTTCTATGAAGCGCTGTCATTTGCAGTGAAGCAAACTACTCTAACCACCCCAACTTAACAGAAAGGAAGGTCGTATATAGGGTCGTAGTTCACTATATATATATATATATATATATATATATATATATATATATATATATATATATATATATATATATATATATATATATATATATATATATATATATATATATATATTTATATTTATATATATGACGTGCGGATGTGCGTGTATGAAAGAAGCGTGAAGCGTGCGTGTGTGCGTCGGGTTACTTGAGACTGTTATTAATATTCGTCTAAACAACGTCGCGCTTGGTTTGGTGAGGAAGTTTTTTATCCATTTTTAATATCGAAATAAGTATATGACAAAATAATATAAGCCAAAAGATTAGGTGCACAACTTTCCATTTTTGCATTTCAGCGTTGTTGTTTTTTATGCACCCTTCTTTCTATCTCTATTTCTTCATCTCTCATTCGCCTTTCGGCAATGTATAATAGCAAACCGGACGCTGGTCTGGTTAAACTTTTTGCCTTCCCCTCTTCCTTTCTTCCTTCAATGAGAACTACATTTACACTCCTCCACCAATATTATATTTATTCTATTTAAACTTCTTTCTAGAAGAACAATATATAGTGGAATAAATGTGATTTTTTAGAACGACAGTATTTAATTTCATTCTTGCCAAATAAATTCTAGGTGCGCTTTGTGAACGCTTTGCCATCGCTGGAAACATTTTGCTGCCAATGAACACTCATTTTATGATCTAACAAATATACTTGCATTGTTTCTTTTCAAGATAGCGCGTTTATTGTTTAGTAAGGTATAAGTTTGCATTGAAGCGATTCTATATCAGTTTGATGTTGAAAGTATATTCACTTTATGCTCTATGAGAAAAATCACTCACGCACATGCAAAAGCTATGCGCGAATCTCATATAGCAGATTAACCACCCTTAATTTTACCTGTTTTATGTTGCTTATAGAATAATAATGAAGTCGCCAAAACATAACAGAAAAGTCGTGCTCGTAAATCAAATGCAGAAAGCTATTCTTGCACACAGTAAAGGAATGCGTTGCGTATAGATATAGTATACATATAACGGCGCATGCTCAGGCGAGCATATTTTGTTTTTCTTCCTATACTTCCAAAACAATTTAGAAAGTGTCAAATGATGCTCAAACCCAACTGGTATCTTCGAAGGGTATGGATGTAAGCTAGTTGGTACAATTACTCATCCTAAGCAGCACAGTAAATCAGAGATAAGGAATAGCACTGAACCAGTGCATTCTGACTGACAAGAGCATGTTTATTGGTTCTTGCACAAATATACACCATTCACAGCAGGCTAAAAGAGAAAAAAAAAAGCGAGGAGTGTCATAGTGAAACAGGCCTTGCTGCACATTCCTCAGAAAGTTAAATTACACAATGAAGCACAGCATAGAAAATGCAAAAAAAGACCACACACTATACGAACTGGGCTTTTTCAGAAACTCAAGCTTGTCATCACTGAGATAAATTTCCACAACTGGATCCTTACTGACAGATTGAAGAGCCCTCTGTAGATTTTCCGTTCATCGCCTTTAGACGTTATTTGCAATGAACGAATTTATATAACACTAGTTTGTGGTGAGAGCTCTAATTATGTGCTTTTTCATGGTTCCTAGCTTACTGATAGAGAAGTTCAAACAATGCCGCTCTTTCTTTTTTTCCTTGTGTTTTTGACGCTGCAGTCTTTGCTCTGATTGTAATTAGAGAGTAAGGGCGGATTTAAATCTGTGCACAGTCAGAGAAATCGAGCACTAACTGGTGCCATTTTACCCTCGATCTCTAATCGTACCTTTGGGATAGCTATAAATTGAAACTTTGTTCTCTACTTTTTCGTTGCTAGCACTGGCGCTGGTAGCAAGGCAAGCACTGCTGACCGCTGTGATTTACACCAGCCTGACGGTGGTGACGACTGCTTCACCGGGCCCCGGAGGCTCAGGAGCCAACAACTTCGAGCCGCCAGAAAAGGTACCGTATTTTGGAAATTATGGGTGCACTTATTTTCCCCATATATTTTTGGAGGGATTCATACTCACGAAATGCCTCACATAGACCAAAAAGCGCGGGCGTTAATGGCGCGACCACTGTGCTTTCCAAAAACATTTGCGTATTCATTAGCTAGTGGAGATTGTTATTTTTGTTCCATTTTATGAACCATCGACACCTCTTTATTTTCGCTTCCTGTCAATAATTGTGATTGAAGAATAACCTAACCGTTATCCAAGAGCCTAATGGAGCACTCTGTTCGCCGTCATCTGTGACTGTCCGCTGAAAAACATTGTTACGAAGTCATTGCAGAAAGACGCTTGTAGACAAAAACAAACAAAACGCGGTTTATTTCTTGTATTGTACGGCGCCATTCGTAGAGTAACAAGGTGCCCAAAAGGCGCTTAAATCACTTGAGGTCCGAGGTTTCTGAATTTGTTGATCGATGGGACTAGGGCCAGCTTCCTTGTGCCAGGGAACAGGCAATCAGAACTTGGACGCCTTTCTGCAACGTTTATCTCCTCGTCCGCGAAGGGGCATATAAGGGCGGGGTCACCTCGTCCAAGATTTTCCTAAGTTCGCTACAAATAGAAAATCCGCTACGCATCGCAAGTAGGTTGAACGGGGAAGCACTTTATCGTTGTTCTCATAGGAATTGCATCAGTACTTTGGTGCCATTCTTCTTCGGTGTCTTTTCCACGAAACGTCAGCATTGACGTCTACGTTCCTACATTAATGTAGCAAAGCGACATTAGTGAATAAAATTTGATATAGCATGCGACTACCTAGTTTGCTGGGATACTCTGTTCTATAAGGTTAACTCATTGTTGTACTATCGGCATTAAACCTCAGCCGCCACGATTGCTCATTGCTTACGATGCTCGGCTGCTGACACTAAAGACATGGGTTTGGCACCGGCTGCGCTGCACGTTAAAAAAGCTGACGTGCACAGTCAAAATAACTCAAAGGGACATGTCTTGGTATCTGTCGCTATTTTGAGTCGTAAAATCGTAGCACTTATGAGGGGCGTTAAACCTTTTGGTGGCCGGGCCTAACAACAGGATCTAGTATACAAAATCTGAAAATTACGGTTTTCTGGTATAATATTTGACGTAAGCTTCGAATTGGAGTAATTAATGACACATATTTTGCACAGGATAATAATTTATTTATTTATTTATTTATTTATTTATTTATTTATTTATTATTTACAATACTGATACTCTCTTTCGAGAGTGTGGCAGTTGGGATGTACAATAATTTTTCACAGAACTATAAACGAAAAGAGACATATTTGAAAGCTAACACTTACAAGCATAACAAGAAAGCATGAATATTATCAATACAGTCTTGTATTGAATACAGGAAAATAGTAATAATAATATTACTTGACATGTAAAACGACCTCAAAATATAATGCTATAGTTCTAAATATTATGCAATGCTGACATCAAACTGATTGCAAAACAAGAGGAAATGACATGACGCTAAATATGACGATTTACAAAAGAAAAAAAAAGAATAAAAAAGAATCGCTTAGTTAAACACCGGGAATTAGCAACTGAGAATGAATAATTTGGTCAGCTTGTTAGTATAATGTCATGCGCTACTGCCGGTGGTGTTCTTAGATCTCATTGGTTTGTACACGACACTTGCCACCACGCCACCTGTGCGCGGGCACGCGCTCGTGTGTGTGTGTGTGTGTGTGTGTGTGTGTGTGTGTGTGTGTGTGTGTACGTGCGTCTGTATCTGCGTATGTGCATGCGTACGTGTGTAGGTGCGTGCGTGCGTGTGTATGTGTGCATGTGTTCGTGCCTCTGTGTGTTTGCGTGTGTGGGTAGATGTGTGTGTGTGTCTGTATGTGTGTACGTGCTCACATATATGCGTCCGTGCGTGTGCGTTTGCGTGCGTGCGTATGTGTGCATGTGTGGGTGTGCCTGCGTCCCAGTGTGTTTAGTGCGTGTGTGTGCGCGCGTGCGTGCGTGAGTGTGCGTGTGTGTGTGTGTGTGTGTGTGTGTGTGTGTGCGTCTGTATCTGCGTATGTGCATGCGTACGTGTGTAGGTGCGTGCGTGCGTGTGTATGTGTGCATGTGTTTGTGCCTCTGTGTGTTTGCGTGTGTGGGTAGATGTGTGTGTGTGTCTGTATGTGTGTACGTGCTCACATATATGCGTCCGTGCGTATGCGTTTGCGTGCGTGCGTATGTGTGCATGTGTGGGTGTGCCTGCGTCCCAGTGTGTTAGTGCGTGTGTGTGTGCGCGTGCGTGCGTGAGTGTGCGTGTGTGTGTGTGTGCGTGTGTTTGTGCGTGCGTGTGTAAGCGAATGCGATACGAAAAAAAGATATTGATGAGAAGTTATACATAACACGCGCATGCCACCACCAGGACTATTCATTCCGCCAAGTTATTCAGAACTAGATGCAAGGTCACGTGTTAGAGAAACTGCGCGTTTTAAAGCGTGCACGTCCAATAAAAAACTATAAATAAATGAAAGAAGCAGCTTTGTTACTTTTCTCGACCCTACGACAGGTGGTTAACCCTGGCGAGAGTCTGAGTATTCCCTGCTTCCTGGAGACCCCTGGCGGCAGCGTGCAGTGGATGCGCAATGGCCACCCCGTTGTGCTTGACGTGGGCTCGGGTGGCGCCGGAGGAGTCAGCCGACGCCAGTGGAACATCTCTCGCGACGGCACTGCCGCACTCACCATCACGCAGGTGACACGTGCTGACGATGGCCTGTGGGAGTGCCGAGAGTTTGGTGACGATGACTCCGTCAGGAGGGTTACCAAGGTGCTCAAACTGGTCGTCACGGGTACGTTCTCTGTAGCCTCATACGCAGTTTGATCTCGCTGTCGACTAGTTCGCTTGACCACGAGCAATTTGATATAACTCCTGACAGATCTACATCAGAAGCCCTGATGGCTCCGGTTGTACTTTAATGATATTACATTGCGTTTTGTCTTCGAAGTAGGTAAGATGAAAATAAATTCAATAATGAATTTGACCGATGTGTCAGAACTACGTTCCTGTGTAATTTTCGCTCTTTTTTAAGCATATATTTGCCATTACTTTGATATCTAAAACAAATCAAAAAGATTTTACTGCAAACCAGTGCCACCCCATTAGTGGATTCGAATTGCTAGAGATCTTCACGTGAATTTCAACACCATCATGGCAACAAATATAATAGTGTATTAAATTGGTCGCTCACTGAAACCGTTGTGTAAAACTCTCCGCGTACTTTGCTGTGCAGTAAGCAGTAGGCACAAGGATCAAAACTGACAACAGCAGAGTACGTGGGCAGTGCCCTAATGGACTAACGAGACGGCATTGGTTTGAAAGATGGAATCTAATTTAGGTCACTTTCTGGAAATATTTCGTTTCTTGCACATGTCTATAGCGCATGATTACCCTCAGTATGCCATATGAACCATTGAATGTTAATGGTAAAGCGCCATGGGGGGTTTAATTGAAAGTGAACCGTTACCGTGAAGAGCTAGGCTTTTGTAAACGAGAAACCCACACAGATGCACACCTGACTTTGAAGGCACCGGAGACAAGGCATGTGTAAACAAACATGACATTAAAATGTGCGAGCATGTTACAGTGTGCTGGAACATATCAAACGTAAGCTATCCGCTTTTCAGCACATTTTTATAATAGAAAAAAATACTTAGGTCTTCAAAGCTATAAGCACCTCAGCGCTTTGCTTTCGCGGACAGGGCGGGGCGCCTCCACTGTTCCACTTACAAATGGAACAAAAAGAATCCTTACTTTTGTTGTTACTTAGGCAGCACAGTGGGAACACACGAAAATGGCGCGTGTGCATCTCGTTTTTTGGTGAAGCCTCGAAAGACTCGCAAGGAGACATAGATGTCCCACTGTTGCGTAAATCAGTGTATCTTCACAGAATTGTCGTGAAAGGAGTGCTGAGATCGAGAAACCCTGTAAGTATCACTCGAAAGTTGCACATCGAAACCACGCATGTCCATTTTCGGGAGGCCAATAATTTCTCAAAGTCTTCTTAGTGTTTTCTTGTGTTCCTTTTCAAGTAGTTACGTTGTGACCCCGGGTACGTAAGAAGAAAAAGGGACATGTCATTTTCCTGACAGTCGAGGCAAATGGACGGAAGACAACGTTCCGACTTAATTGGATCAAGATAATAAGGGCTATATTCAGCGAAGCCGGAAGCAGCCAAGAAACGCGTCTGTTTACTCTGTCAGTAATCGAAAGGGCGCAAATAAATGCGCGCTGCAGCTCCAATTCTGCTTCGACTGTCAGTCGTCTTTCTTGTGCAAGAGCGTGCTTTTTTATCTCTTTTGATTTCTTTGTCGCATTCATACGTACCAGTCCTATGGATCTCGAAGCCAGAGCTCTCGAGAGAAGAAAGCAGTAGTAAAAAAAAAAAAGAAGAAGAACAGCCGACAGTGCCGGCTGATTGGGAAGAGCCCGAGATAAATTAAAGCCCACAGCCTGTTCCCTTACGTTTGCTTTCCGAAGAGAAACCCAAGAAGTTCTCCTGCGCGCACTTGAAAGGAGATATCGGAAAGCACGCTCCATTGTGTTCCGCGAGCGAAAAAAAAAAAAAGCAAGCGGGACATCTTTTGTCAGAACCATGGCCGCCGCCGAGCAGCCCCTAGGCGGAGCGTAAACGCCGGCGTTCGGAGGAAGACCTTTAGAATTATTCGCAAATTCGAGGAAGTTCCTGAAAGGCAGTAAACTCTTCCGTGCGTATAACAAGGTTGGCGGAATTCCGGAGTTTGGTGCCACGTGGCCGCCTTCTGGTTGCGGAGAAAATTGGGCACCCGTGTTAGCTTCGTAGGGAAGGCGGCTTTTTTTTTTCTCACTGAAGGAATCACTTCAGACGCTCTTGTCAATCAACGACGTCATGTGAGCGAAAATTGCGTTATTGTCGCGAAACGAAGAGAACGGTTCGTGGAAGTGCTCGATACAAACTTGTCACGTTCGTGCACTGATAGCGTATCTACACACATGTAAAACGAAGGTTTCAATTTATTTTCTTAGAGCTTAGTAAAGACAAGACCACTTGGAGAGTATATTTGCTGTTTACAGCAAGATATAGACTGTTCTTCTGTAGGATATTTTCTTATCTGTTCGGACAAAGGGCAGCATTTTAATCACTTGAGTGTATTTCCAAATTCACTTCGACGTAATTATATGTGACTTCGTTTTGAACAAAATGCTTTAGAGCGTTTGCTGACTGCGGTGGAATTGAAAATACTCTTATTGCGTCCCGGGGAACACTCGCGCACTCGGCTCAGTCCCAAATAGGGACCGGAAATCTGAACGACTATTTCTCCGGCCCACATTAAAAGAAGCGGTACAAGCAACTTAGAAGCAGAGGGTGCGTTTTTATGCGTTCCGCAGAGAAGACTAAAAGGCACCGGTTTCTTTGGTGAGGTCTGCCTGCTTGGAAGAAAAGGTTTCACTACCAGGCGTGACGTCTTTTGCTCCTATCGTGTTTTTTCGCCATACGGAAAAACATTCCACTTCTCCTAATTCAGGTGCAGTCTTATGCTCAACTGCTACCAAACTACACAGAAAGAGAAAGAGAGAGAAAAGCTTTACTTGCGCATAACGCGAAGCCTTGCAAATGGTCGGGCCCCTATTCTAGGCTTCGCTGGCCCTTGCCATCTTCTCGGCCTGTGGACACTTAATGTAAGTTGGTGTGCCCCCGCACCAATATCTCTTTATGCTGTGAGAGAGAATACATGTAGCCTGTGTAAGTTCATGTATGTGTCTGTCTGGAGTCTGCTCAACGCCACAGATTTCAACGTAGTTTTCTGTTAACCCTGTAACACCGAAGCATAACATCCTTGAACAACTTAGGTGTCGCTATAGCCAACGTTCTGGCAAGCGGTCTTGTATTTGTTCAAGGCAGCATAACAATAGGCCGTTGGTCGAAACTTTGTCGTTTCTACTAGTGCTCTAGTCCACTTCTCGCACACTACACCACTCATCGAAACATCTCATGTTCAAGAATTTTTTTGGAGGTGTGAGAATAGTAAATTTAAATTTTACGTTCTTCGAGGTGAATAGTTATTTGGTTGAATAATTTTGAATGTAATGTTTCGATCTATACACATCACATATTATTGAGAAAACTGAGCATATACGTGCAGAGACACAATTGACCTGCACAATGTGTGTATTTTTATTAAATTAGAACGAGGCCCGTGCGAATGTCATTTTTTTTAATATTAGCAGAATTGAATATAAGCAGAGTTTATATTTCATAGTAATGCTAGTAATAACATGTAATATATGGTACTTTTTAAATTTTTCTTTACTTATTATGCCATCTATAGCGGTTTACCAGGATTTAACATTTAAAAATCAATAATTTATTGGAGCAAAATATGCTCTTTTAATCCTGAAGTTAAGCTTCACGGTAGAGCAGACTTTTTTATAATTGTTTTCATGCCACAACACTCATACAATGCAGTAAAACAAAGTGCAGTGAAACAATTTTGACAAAGGATTAGATTCGGTTTAATATACGCCCTACTCGTTCATTTCGAATACTTCAAAATGTTTAATAATGTAAATTCGTGTCGAAACGAATACAAATACTTTAATTTGCATCGGAATATTCGAAGTGTTCAAGTATTCGCACATGACCCCGCCGTGGTGGTCTAGTGGCTAAGGTACTCGGCTACTGACCCGCAGGTCGCGGGATCGAATCTCGGCTGTGGCGGCTGCATTTCCGATGGAGGCGGAAATGTTGTAGGCCCGTGTGCTCAGCTATGGGTTCACGTTAAATAACCCGAAGTGGTTAAAATTTCGGGATCCCTCCACTACAGTGTCTCTCATAATCATATGGTGGTTTTGGGACGTTAAACCCCACAAATCAATCAAGTATTCCCACTTGCATAGATCTCTCGCCCTTAAAGCCTCGATCTTATCCTGAAATTCTGCACAGCTGACTATCTAAACTCACCACTGCGTAAATTGGCACAATAATGGTATTTTTGTTTGTTTTATAAACTTCTAGCACACTTCTTTACCCTTTTTTGTGGCTAATGCGCCTTAATTAACTTTAGTTGGTCTGCGGCAATAATGACGCCGATTGCGATGAAACAGTGCTCACAAGGTTCAAATTTCCTAACACGTTATTATACTACTCGTGCTTTCCCACGTCCTTACACAGGCGCCCCTGAGGAACCGTTCCTCACTCTGGGAGGCGAGCGACTGCGAGAGGGCTCCCGCGTCACCGTCCAAGAGCGCGAGGAGGTGGACGTTGGCTGCGTGGCGCGTCGTGCCGTGCCCGCCGTCCGACACATGCACTGGATGCTGGGAGAGACCAACATGACCGGGGCCAGCCAGTTGTTCGTGGAGTTCTCTCCACAGGAGGACTCGTACACCACGCGCAGTGTGCTCAGCCTCAACGCGTCGCGGGACCTGCACGGGCTCCAGCTTTCCTGCCACGTGTACCACGTGTCGTGGCCAACATCTACGGCCGTCGCCGCCTCGCTCGATGTTCTATGTGAGTCGTTCTGAAACGTTGTTTCGATGCTTAAAGTCGGAGAGGAATGTGCAAAGCAAGAGTATGGTCATGAAGCTAACTGCGATACGTTTCCGAGATCAGTTGGGATTGTGTGCATCTGCCACACAATACACAGCAGAAAAGGACAAGCAGAGGAAAGACAGTAAGGAAATCTGTGGTTTGCTAGCCTGCACTGAATAAATGGGAAAGAGAAAGATTTAGGCGCGTGTTGAAGTGCCACAGATGGTAAAAATCATTCCGCAGTCCTACTCAACTGCGTTTCTTGCACTCGTATTATAGTTTGGCCATGTGTAACTTCGGAATTTTGTTGTGAATGTGTTTTTCTATGTTCTTTATACGGTAATTAATACTCATCCTTCGTAGTAATAGCCACGGCAATCAGCTCATATGGCATCTTTCATATGAGATATTCGGCGTACTGCAGTTTACTACTCACCTATGGTAATAGCTTGGCTGTTGTTCGCCTTAAGATCCAGGGTATTCAAGATGATGTTACCTAGCAACATGAATCATAAGAACAAATGACTCGTGCTTCCCGTGTTTTTGAATCAATAAAATCAACTCACTGTATCTTATGTTGAACGTCATGAATGCCTTCCATACCCTTTGAAGAAAGGTTGAACGTGTTTCAAGACGAAAAGTGCAGTTTACGCTTTCTTATCATCTATACTAATTCTTATCTTCGTTTTCTTGTTTATTCTTTCAGATGTGCCGTCCTTCTCAATCTCCCGGGAGCCAGGCTTTGGTTTCCCTATCTTGGAGAAGATGCCCGTTTCATTGCATTGCGCTGTGGACGCCAATCCGCCATGCGCGCCCCGCTGGCTTAAGGATGACGGGCCTCCTCCCGTACCTCAAAGCCCTGACGGTTACCTGAACTTCTCAGCCATTGAGCGACAGCACGCCGGCTGGTACCGCTGTGCCGCTGTCCATCGCCTGGGAATGTTTGCATCATTCGGATATTTTCTCAACGTGCGATGTGAGTTTGCAGTTCATTTACGCCAGAGAGAGAGAGAGAGAAATATTTAAAAGGAAGAGACAGAGAGGTTAACCTAGACGAACTGGTTTGCTACCCTGTACGGGGGTGGGGAAAAGGGTCTGAAAGAGGATACCTATAGAGAGATATAAAATAAATTTAAAAAACACATGCGCACACATTTAGGGAGTTCCGATCACAGTCGTTTGGACAGGCCGGTTGAACGCAAGAAGCGCATGAGCGCCTTCACAGCCTTCTTCTGCGACATAAAGTCCTGTCGGCAGCGTAGGAGTCTTTCTTCCGAAAGAGGCTGATTGTCCAGTTCATCTAGTGTATTGCAGAGTGACTGTCTCTGCGAGCAGTATTGTGGGCATTCACACAGAATGTGCCAAGTTGTTTCATCACTGCCACAATGGTTGCATGCAGCAGTGTCAGCCATTCCTATGCGGAACGCGTACGCATTGGTAAATGCGACGCCCAACCATAATCTGCACAGCATAGTACCGTCTCGTCGGCGTAATTCCGGAGGAATTCGAAGACTGAGAGTTGGGTCTAAAGTACCTAACCGTGCATGGAAAAATTGTGACTCATTCCATTGTGACGTGGTGCGCTTGCGAGCAAGCATGCGGAGTTTCCGTGCAGCGTCAGTTCTGGAAAGCGGAATTGATACTTCATCGCTTTCAGTATGGGCAGAACGCGCAGCTCGATCGGCCCGTTCATTGCCAATTATTCCACAATGACTTGGCAGCCATTGAAAGGCTATTTCATGTCCTTCCTCAATGAATTGGTGAGTCTTTTCTGCGATCTCAAATACCAGCTGTTCGTACGGGCCGTGGCGTAAAGGCGATAGAAGGGATTGCAGCGCCGCCTTTGAGTCACTGAAAATTGTCCATTTTTGTGGCTGTTAATCGCTGATAAATTGCAATGCGGCACGAAGAGCTGTGAGCTCTGCTCCCGTTGATGTCGTAAGGTGGGAGGTCTTGAATTTTCTTGTCGTGTCTTTTATCGGTATAACAAATGATGCCGTTGAACTCTTCTGTAAAACAGAGCCGTCGGTGTATACGTGTATACAGCCTTGATACGTCTCGTATAACAAGAGCAGAGCAAGCTGTCTAAGAGCAGGTGACTACATATCTGCTTTTTTCTTGATGACAGGTATAGTTAGCCTGATATTAGCCTGAGTCAGGCACCAGGGAGGAGTCAAAGGCCTGGCGGCGGGTGTGAAGCATGTTGACAAAAAATCGCGGTATGTGGTGACCGTTTGGCAAAATGACGAACGTGGTCTGTCTGCCGGTAAAGAGGCTAGGTGGTGGCAGGGTGTTCGAGCAATATGCCTTATATGTGTCCGGAGTGCCTCAACGTCTATATGTGTCGTGATGAGGTGGTCACCGGCGATAGCTGTAGTAGCCATTGTTGACGCACTACGAGGCAAGCCGAGGCAAATCCGGAGGGCCTGGGATTGAACACTCTGTAGCGTTCGAAGGCTTGTTTTGCTTGCATTGGTCAATGCCGGGAAAATGTACGCCAGATATGTGTTGAAAGCTATATATGTAGAGAGATATATGAATAGAAAATAAGGCAGTCAGGAAAGCTACATAAATCGCTGAAAAACAGTAGCTTTCGTGGGACCTAGTGTACTTGCAGTTCTGAGCAGCCTGCTTTAAGAGCCCTGCCGTGGTGGTTTAATGGCTAAGGTACTCTGCTGCTGACCCACAGGTCACGGTATCAAATCCCGGCTGCAGCGGCTGCATTTCCGATGGAGGCGGAAATGTTGTAGGCCCGTGTGCTCAGACTTGCGTGCACGTTAAAACAACCCAGGTGGTTTAAATTGCCGGAGCCCTCCACTACGGCGTCCCTCATAATCATATGGTTGTTTTGGGACGTTAAACCCTACATATCTATCTAGCCTGCTTTAAGTGTCGAGGTGTGACAGTTAGTTTTCAGCGCTTGTCCTTTGAATGCTTATTTTGCGCGTGCTTGCTTGCGGCTTGAGGTGCACGCGGGAAGTTTTGAGCTGCTTGCCGTTCTTCATGCTGTAGTGTTCATTCCTTCCCACTTGTGGCGAAACAACGCACAATAAACACTGAACTACATCTGTGAAGACACGTTTGACTTTCGCGTTATATACCGATGACTAAAACGGCGGTTCAGCCATTTTATATATATATATATATATATATATATATATATATATATATATATATATATATATATATATATATATATATATATATGGTTCACCCTGTCCAACCTTGACTTAAAAAGCGTCAAGTTACACGTATTGCCATCGCCACCATTGCTCTCTGTCACCTTTTTTTTTGTTTTTGTGTCTGTGTGTGCACGAGCTTCACGGCCATGCTTCTTCATTTGCGGTGTATCTAGAGCGCAAGGGGAAATTTCTATTTCATTCGCGCTCCCTATCGTGCTTTGTTAATCGATAACACTGGTAAAGTGAACGGCAACGTAGCGCACGTGGTACATAAATGGTATACAAAAATGGATATTCTATTCGGTAAATCATCTCCTGAAGAAAGAAATTTAATGCTTGCAGAATAGCAGCACCTAAGACAAACCTTTATATGTGTGCGATTATTCACGAGCAAGGTGATTAGCGCCCACTGCGTTAAAATGATACACCAATCTTTCAAAAACGCTGAGCGGATACGTTATGAGCTTTAGTTATATAGATAAATCAAGTTGCATAAGCATAATCTGCTAAGTCTTACAACAATTTAGCATTCAGGAAGTCTTGAAGAACGCTAGTAAATATGGAGTGTTGCACGCGGATCTGCATTGACAAGACCTTGTCCTGGCGGTTCGCTAGCCCATTTTCAGTGGCTGAAAAAAATAAACATAATACTTTGTTTTGTTACATTTTTATTTGAACAAAAGACCATGTAACTACCACACCCCGCAGTCTGCCGCTTAATGAAACACTTTAGCGACGCTCATCAAGCCCTAGAAAACGAAGTTTTTTATTATTTTTTAACGTATATTTATGTTGTTAACTCCACGCTCCTTCAATGTAGAAAATAGCTATATAGGCCGTCAAGTCGCTTCGCCCGGGTTGTCTCTCTGCATGCGCAATATGTTCTGCTTTGAGCAGAAACGCTAACAGCGCCATCGTCACGCTGTCTAAACTTTAAGGATAGCTCCCTAAGAAATAAAAAAAAAGATACGACAGCAGAGCGAGTGACGTCGAGCTTGTGCGAACGGGAGCCGTCCCCTCAGAAAACTGTTTTGTTTTGATCGACGAAGCGTATACGCCAGCCGAAAAAGAGGAGGAGAGGAGTGGTATGCCGACGGGGCAAACTTTTAATTACCCAGTCAACTGCCGCGCCAGTCGGGTCCGCACCCGCTTAGGCTCAGCCGCAGCGCTATTGTGCGTTAAGCAGGGGACATTCTTATAACGGTGGCCACTTGTCTCAAGAATCCCGTCTTAAAAACCATGAAACGAGTTAGGGCGGGGGGGGGGGGGGGGGAGGGCACCCGTAAAGTTTACCCAAACCTCACTTCGCCCTCTCAAGTCGAATCGTTAAAAGAAAGCACGGCACCTCGCCAGGCCTCCCCGCTCTTTCCAGCTCCCGTCTTTCTGAACGGCACTTCAAACCCTTCAAGCGTCAATTTGCCATAGAGGCGGTCTCCTTTTCTGCCCGGCACTATACTGCTTGCGGGCGCGTCTTTTGTCGGGAAGAGCAGATGTTGCCACAGTAGCCTCCGCAGACTTATCGGCAGCGCGCGTCTTGCCCCTTTGACAATGGGCGTCGTTCTTTCTCAACCCTTCTTTACTGTACACTTAAACGAAAAACAAGCAAAATGAAGAAACTTGCGCGGTACGATAGTGTGTTCTCTGCGAAAAAAATAGCAATTAAAAAATTAACGGTCATAAGCGATGTCACATTAAAAAAAATCACAGAATATGCGATAATAACTGCCTTTCCCGCTTTCAAATGTCCTCCCAAGGAGCAAAAAAAAATTGTTTTTATGCCATGATGATGTTTTTTATGGTATGAGGCAAGAACATTGTTTACATTCGTTTCAAAAAATTGTTCTTGTTTGTTGGTTTGCCGCTTCATAGAAACTGTGAGAAACAGAACAGGCTTCTTGAAATATGTGTGGACAGAACGTGAAGCAACACTTATATACGGCGTGATGTCTAGAAGGACGGTGTGCCACTCACCCGACGCATTCTTGCATTTGTTTCTCTACGCAGAAAGTCTTAAAAGTCAATGCCCAGGCTGTCAAAAATAGCTGTGTTTATATTAGTGCACAAAGCTTTTTTTTGTCCATCTCTATCTCTCTCTCCCACACGCACACCCATTCATATACGTGACCATTTTGTTTAGAGTAATTACTGGCCTGCTTGATCGTGGCTTTCTCGCAGACGGCCCTGAGATCGTCGATCAGCCGCCGTCTAAAGTGTCGGCCGACTATGGCGAGCCCGTGCAGCTGGACTGCAAGGCCGACGGCAAGCCGCCCCCTTCCTATTGCTGGACGCGTGTGCGCTCGGGCCGGCTCGAGAGCATGGCCTCCGAGAGCTCGCTCCTGCTGGACCCGGTGTTGTACTCGGATGCCGGCAGCTACCAGTGCACGGCTACAAACCACATGGGTTGGAAAGAGGAGCGGGCCCGCACACGGGACATCCTGCTCACCATCTCAGGTTTCCTTCCTGTTTACACTCTGTTACATTTTAGTGTTTGAGCGTTACTGCAGTTATTCAAACAGACTGTCCTCCGATTGTAGCCCTTCCACGTGGGCCGGCATGTTGGCGAATAGCTTCCTATCTCAATATTTATCTATGGTATCTTCAGTGTTCGGTATGAAACAAGAAACTCGTCTGATGCCCTCTACCTTCTCTTCTCGATCTTGTCAACTAAGTTGGGTCACTGGCTATTCGTTCTCAAGGCACGCGTGTTGCGATTTCTTTGGTGGGATTGCTGAATTCAAACAATAATGAACAAACAAGGTTTTAAGGCAATGCCTACATAATCTTTTTTACACAAAACGTTTCTGTCGTACACGTCAAATAACTTTTATGTGTTGTAAGTTTTCTATACCTAATGTCACCATCCTTGGTTAAATGCCATTCAAACGCTTCATTCAGAGAGAAAACCTAGGGTGTAGCCACCAAAACTTCATTAAACTTGTCATGCGTTCCTGCATTTTAATGGTCAACAATTTGGCTCAGCTGCTTCTTTAACATAAAATTGCACTTTGCTCTGAGTGATAGGCTTAACAACGTGAAGTATTCTCCTTCCTAAATCATATCGCTTATCCATTAACCTAATATAATTAGCCAAACTATTAATCTTATAACTGCAAAGGAATCTTTCCACACCATTGAATAGATATATAACATTAACAATCTGGAATTAAAATGTAGCATTTGACAGTGCAGTGTGAACAAAAATAGGCTTCATTGAGAACAAAATCTATGCATTCTGAACGAGTGAAAAATAAATTTAAAAACGTTTCTATATGTCAATTTTGCGGGCACTTCTTGTCGAAAAAATTTTCGTCTTCGAGAAAAATTAGGATGAAGTACTCCAAAATTCTATAGTGTTGACAAAGAAGGCTTTGTTTCAAAAAGGGCACTAAAGAGAAAAACAATTTTTCGCGAGTCAGTAACATACATTTTATATCTCAGTCCCGAAAACACCCCTTTTACCGCGAGACAACGCTAGCTAAGCGAAGAAATGCGCGAAAAGCAAATGCGGATGGAGACACCGCCTTCGAGATTGCCTAACCAAACACCACGTCATTGATTTTGACGGCGTCTAAAGGATCCTATACGCAGTTTCTAATCAGTAAAAGTGAAGTACATCGTCGTCTCTGGGTGCTATAGACCTAACATACGTAGTTTCAACAACTTTAATTGAGGCAACGCCCCGAAAATACGAAAAGTACATTTTGAAACTTTTGACGTGACACGTCGTAATTTCGGTGAGAAATTCAAAAATGAAACTTCAACATTGATATTCTCTGCAAATAATAAACTCATGTTAGTGAAACTTGTGACATTATAGTTCCCGGACTACAATTTATTGATCTAAGCTAAGTTGCTGTTTCCAAGTTTTTTGTGTCCCTTAAAATAGTACATATTCTGGCCTGATTATAATTTATCCAGGGCGGCCTGACGTCAAAGCACTGAACAAAAGCCTGATGGCAATCGTGGGAAAACCGGTCAGGATATCTGTTCTGGTTTGTGCCAACCCACCGCCGACACGAGCTTATTGGATTGTCAGACGCCTGCTGCTCAGTCCCGGGGAAGCGGCTCTCACACATTATGTTGCCCATAACTACAGTGTAAGTACATCTTGATTTTCTAAACACGATAATGAGGAATCACCCGTTTTTGTCATCATTTTTAAGCTAAAGCAAAATATTCTGAGAACCTGATGGGACTGTTGCGGCTCCCTAGGTGTGTTTGTGTGTGCGTGTGTGTGTGTGCGCGTGTGCGTGTGTGTGCGTGTGTGTGTGTGTGCGCGTGTGTGTGTGTGCGCGTGTGTGTGCGTGTGTGTGTGTGTGTGCGTGTGTGTGTGCGTGTGTGTGTGTGTGTGCGTGCGTGTGTGCGTGCGTGTGTGTGTGTGTGTGTGTGTGTGTTTGTGTGATTGAGTGAGTGAGTGAGTGAGTGAGTGAGTGAGTGAGTGAGTGAGTGAGTGAGTGAGTGCATGCGTGCGCGTGCGTGTTTGAGAAAGTGAGTCGCACCACTAGCACGGCATGTCACCACTGCTCCGGTGCGGTTCACGGATACGGGAAAACATCATAGCCCGCAGCTATAATAAACACGTCCTGCACAGCCCATGCGAAAGCACGTAGTATTGGACAACGTATTGCACAAAGTATTAAAAGGAACGTTCCTCAAATCTTGGCTGTGGCGGCTGCATTTTCAATGTAGGAGAAAATGCTGTTGGCCCGTGTGCTCAGATTTCGGCGCACGTGGAAGAAATCCAGGTGGTCAAAATTTTTGGAGACCTCCACTATGGCGCCTTTCATAATTATATGATGGTTTAGGGCGTTAAACCCCACACATCAATCAATCAATCAATCAATCAATCAATCAAAAGGAATGCTCGAACATTTGACTCTGGCTTGGCTAGCAGCTAGCCATGTCACTGCATTGTAAACAACTCTGGAACACAACTAATTCACTTTCAGGAGTGAACGTGTTGATTTGTCCGATCGGTGAGAGCTCTACTCTGACGTTGCAAGAACGCACATGCAGCTTATGGCAGTAAACTAGGCTTTTTTTATTCTTTCGTTATAACTTCTTGTGTCAAATCAAGTTGTTGACTGCTGATTGTTGTTGATACAAAAACTGTTCGCGTAGCTGCATCACAGTGAAACTGTCATGTAGAATACTTTGGTGTAAACAAGCAGGCGCAGCTAATTTATAAATTACAACATCAATAAATTGAATCTGGTAAGCCACCACCTGAGGTTACCAAGATGGAACTGTCGGTACACCCTACTCAATAAAGCATATTTCATTTTCTGGTGAGTTGCAGGAATGTTAGTGCATGTGTATTCAAAATATTTGGGGAGTCACACTTTGTATATAAAGGACCTTTTGCTTCCGTTTGCGTTAATTCATTGTAGTTAGTCGCTCAATATAACCGACCTTGGCAGTAGCCGAAGGCAGGTTTTGCGCGGGTGGAAAACTGATCCATATAAGATATGGGCCTATGGGCACTGAATATAATCAGAACTCCTAAGACCGTATTTTAAAGGTACTATATGAGCACTTTATATGTATTCGAAGAGCTACGAGATTTTGGATTTTTTCTGTAATTGCTGTCCCCCGCAAAAAGTGGCTGCCGCTACGTCGCTTCGCGATATGTTTACTTTGCGTCGGTTTGACATACGCCAAACATGTCTCTATCATGTCATTGCAACGTCACTACCCTGAACAATTGTTCACCGATACACTTGTACGGCTATACTTGAAACGGTGCGAACGACCCCGCATGCCCCAACCAACCAACCGATAACACGTGAAATACCACTTGCATATGAGTGTCTGTTGTGTCACGAAAAGTTATAGGATGATTGACTAAGCTCCATCGCTTGCACTGTTTTCTTTTGTTTGAAAGATGGGAGCAGTGACGCGAACGTACCACTCACAGTGTGGCAGATAATATTAATAATAATAATAATAATAATAATAATAATAATAATAACAATAATAATAATAATAATAATAATAATAATAATAATAATAATAATAATAATAATAATAATAATAATAATAATAATAATAATAATAATAATAATAATAACATGTCGGGTTTAACGCCCCAAAACACCATGATATCTTGGGCTCTTGAATGTGCACCTAAATCTAAGTACTTGTCCTCAAACGTTTTTCCTTGCATCAAAAATGCAGCCGCCGCTGCCTGGATTCGATCCCACGACCTTCAGGTTAGCAGCCGAGCATAATGATCCTGCTGCAAGGAAGTAATTTAGCCTTCCAAAGCCCATGGTGATTCTATATAGCGGACATGTAAACTTAGCCGCTGTTTCGTATATGTGAGAAACTTTATGTACTGAGATTATTTCCTCTTCCCCTTAACTGTCAGTTTAGGATAACACTGTAAGCACACCTAGGCCAACATAACGCCACTGGTCGCACATTATCCATCATGTGGCGCGATGAATATTGTCATACTACGTGACAGTTGTTAAGCATACAAGCCTGTTACTATCACACGTAAATGAAATGCATAAAGGAAAAGGGTAGTAATATCTGCGAGCCGGACTTGGAAACTTTATGTGCAAAAAAAAAAGTCATCAGCTGTACACAATAAGCTAATGCCACATATAAGGTAGACGAGGTATTCTGGTCGTATTTGTATTTTTCATAACCAAGTGTTGAAATGAATTTTCTGAGGGAATTACGCCCGCGTGTTGTGAAACGCACACAAAAAATTAGCCCCGTATCTACATGTTACACTGCAAATGTCGTCGAAAGACGATAGTCTTGCGCCTGGAAAGAGTGAACAAACCATTTATTCGATGTGTTGCGTAAGAATATCGGTGAATGGTGTTGTGGAGGCGCTGCATTAGAGTGCCTCGAGCGTGCAGCGGAGACGAACGTGCGCATCAAGTCATGTCACACGTGAGACATGAGCGCTATCTGGCAGCTATCTTAGAAAACGAAGCACGCGCGCCCTTCTAGGATATAATAACGTGTGGAACGCAAGGCGACGGGTAAATGCCACCACCACGTCGTCTTAGCAAAGCGTTGGAAAAGCTTGCCTTTTCGTGCAAGCGTTGCATAGTCAGCGCAACGTGATAAACGCTACGGTCCTTAGAATTACTTAAGTATGCGTTTTCTAGTAAGAGACACACATACAGAATGTTCGTGTGTTCTTATGGTGCCTCATATATGCGCAATAACTGCTTTTTAATTAAAAATCGCACAAGTATGAATGCTGAGCCTTGACCAATATTGGCGGGCGCTGCAGATAGGGTCGGCCGTTTGGGGTATCGTCTGGTGCTGTTTAAGGCACCGTTAAGTGTGGACAAACAGACAAATTGTACAGACGGACCAAAATTTCTGCGTCGAAGGTCCCAAAAAAAACTATCGTATTTAAGATATCAGAAATTACGAGTTTCTTCTTTTAAGTCATAAGTCGTTTGTGTTGGTATCTTGCAGCAGGTCAGTTTCGCAATAGCAGTAAATATTACTTCGGGGTTTCTTCATCGACATAAAAAATAGACGTATAAACAATCAACGTCAGTATTCCGCAGCTGCTAATGGTAATGTGACATATGGTAATCTATATTATTTTTAACAATGCTTGTTTGAATGTTGATTAAGATCATGACTGTTCTGTGGTTGTTTTCTTTCATGAAACTATAGCACCTTCATTTTTTGCGTACCTGAAAAATTGTAGCCAGTTGTGCATTGATTTTACAACTCTTTAAAATTTTGATACCGACTATTTTGCCATGCTAAATGCTTGTTTTTACCTCTTCGCTTTTTACAGAGTGCCGACACACCATTTTGCAGAATCACATCCCTGGAGATTAGGTCGGTTCACCCCGAAGACGCCGGGGAAATATTGTTTGTTGCCAGAAACTCGAAAGGCATTGATGATGCTACTATTATTCTCAACGTCACACATCAGGCTGGCTTCTCTTTCACTGAGGAGAACTCTTTCGCAGGTATGACGAGAATGAAGCAGCTTCAACGTTTTCACGTCTCCCAAATGGCGCAGTAACGACATATCGTACAATTAGATGGTATTTTTCTTACTCTGCCTGTACTATGTTTTTTCTGTAGAATTTTCTTAGTTATTGCTGTTGATCCTTAAAGTATCTTATTCATTCAGAGCACAACTACAATGCTATAGCCAGCTTAAGTGCAACCGACAGTGAGATTATTTGGAAAAACCAATATTACAGTTTTAAACCATCAGGTTATATTTTATAGCTAACGGATATCACTGAAGTGAAAGTATGGTTTGATTACTACTGTTTTGCTACGAGGCTTGTGTGCCAGTGATTGCCGCTTTGGCAGCACAATTGTTAGGCTCGAGGTTTGCTGAGTGTCGCAGATTGAAAATTACTATCATAATGAACTGACGCGCGCTCTTTTCGTGCTTTATGCTTCGCTGCCATAACACCTGCACCAATTCGTTCGACCTGACATTCAAGAACCAGTAACGAGGAAAGAGAATGAGAGATTAATTGGCAAAAGAATGTTGCCAAAGCAAGGTTCGAACGCGCGTAGACAGCTGTCGACCTTATCAACTTTTTCACAAACTTAAAGCTACCTTTGCTGCAATCGCGCCTGCATGACAGAGAAGCCAGCTAACACGCTGTGAACTGCGTGGTGCGTTACTTGCTCACGCTCCGACGAGGGAAACGCATACATAAGCAATTCGGACCTCACATCCACTTGAAGGACGACAGGTGCCGCGATTAATTGGGTGAATATGCAATGTGTAAAAGCGTTTTTGCGGATTACAAAAATGGTCTATTTGTTGTTGTTTCCGAAGCCCACATCTGTTCCTACAATGTATCGGGGTGCATATGACCCATTCGCATAGTTTCTTTTTTGTTTTAATTTTGTTTTCACTGTTCCTTATTTTTTCTCTGATGTTCTTTTGCGACTTACTGCACCCAAAATGAGATGTGATTTTTTTTTATCTTACTTGCAGAGAAGCTAGAAATTACCTGGATGTTGACAGCGTGGTTGAGCGTAGCTGTGGCCTTGTCCGACAGACTAGGACGTGGTGCAAGCTGACACAGATCTTAAAGGTAAGTAGCTCCATAAATGATTTTTGGATCAACAACTGAATGATATCATTTATGAAGTGCCCTACATGTACATCATTCCACATCCAGACAATCATATTCATCTGATTACACTCCCACGTATAGAATCACAAATATCCAGAAACCATACAACTCACATGTTCCTGTACACTCAACCCGCTTTTATAAGGTATAAAATAAAGTTTGGCGGTTAGCAGTTTTATTGTACTTCATTAACCACTTTTCACTATTTAACCTTGCCAGATATCTTCAATATTTCAATTTACCCGATATATGTTGGGCACAACTTTTATGGCCGAAGTGCGCGCTCATCGAAAACCTTGCCCAAACACGAGAAAAGCTTGTTAATTCAAACTCGGATAATTGAAACTTACAATTATTTTAAACTGACGCCCTGGTTCCTGCACCACCCAGTGTATTTCTATTGGAAAAAATCCCGATAATTCAAACGCGTTGTATCGACACCGGTTAATTTGTACTGAATAAAGCCCCTATCATTCATCGTTCCTCAAAGAAGTCGGCTCCCAGTGATTGTAGTATGTTGCGAAACCAAAGAAAACCAAATTCGCTAGAGATACAAACAAAAAACTCAACAGCTGTCTTTCGCAGCAGTTGAGAATCCAGGTACTGCACTGAACTCTTGGGAAAGATTCAAATGATACTCGTGAAGGTGGGACAGAAAAATCACATGCAAATGCAAATTACTGATAGCTTTTAGTGTTGATTGCATTAGCTAAGTAATATAATGAACGTGTTTGGAGGATGATAGTTTAAGTGTATTTTGGCATTAGGACTCATTGATCACATGAATGCATTTCGTTGCTTGTTCCTCGCGTATCTCTAACTGATCAATTAACTTTGTTTGCTGTTAGAGCTTCGTGAATTCCTACACGAATACATAGTAGCACCTAATTCATGTTAACGAGAACAGAGGTGACGTATTTTTGTTTACTCCACGCAGTGTCGTGCATTATCTGTTTATTCTAGTGCCCACCTGCTTATTTGAACATCGCTTGATTCGTGCACCTGCGAGTTTACTGCACCTGCGAGTTTTACTGCACCTGCATTAGTCGTACACCTGCATTTACTGCACCTGCATTATTCGTACACCTGCACTACTGCACCTGCGAGTTTAAAAGAATGAGCTTTCACTGTGGTTTGAGTGCCAGTTTTACGTAAATATGACCACTTCATATTTAGAAAACTCCATTTGACGGAAATACTTGTCATGTAAGTTTATCCCAATAACAGTACGGAAGACAATTTTCCTGAAGGTATAACAGACACAGTGTACACATAAGTGACTGTCTGCCATATTTGAGGCAGATGTAAGGTCGCCACGGACAAAGATTAACACAACTGACCGGTGGCTGGAGCGCCATAATTGAGACAAGGGGCGGTGCTGTTCCCAAGTGTCCAACTAGCGAGAGTGTCAAGCACATTCCTTTTTTCAAAGCATAGTTGGCTGGCGAAAAGGTCTTCAACAAATAGCTTTTTCGAGGCAACAGTTCTGGAATTGTTTTTTCAAGCATCTTGTGTGTGGCCATAAAAAAGACAAGAAAGAATGGAAAAAGCACACGCCCAATGGTGCTGCTGACAAGGAGAACTTTTTTTTTTTCAACCACCAAGCTGACAAATATACCTTTCTCTGCGCATGACAAACCTTTAACCATAACACACAGACACACACACACACACACACACACACACGCGCGCGCGCGCGCGCGCGCAATAAACCGCGTGATTAGGCTGGAAGTTTTGTATGACGAAATTGAATTCTTATGAATAGCCGGCAAGAAAACAGTGCGCATGACACGTAGTCTTGTTTTTTTACTCAATGACGGTGATGTTTTCTTAACACAACTTTCGTCAAATTAGTCTTTCTGTTCAGCTTCGATTACTAATTTAGGTATTTGAGAGTCACACATGCCCACTATAAGAGCCTTATCAGAAGTATGTTGGCGCGTGCATTTATGGCAGTGTAGCAAATGACCGACCAACAAGCCAGCATCGCTACCATCGTCATTTTCATTTTCAAGCAATCTTATAAAGCCCCACGGGTGAGTAGAGAACTGTGGGAAAAGTGTGTACGCTGTTAGGAATGGCGTTTCATGGCCGGTGCGAACACGAGCGGGTCGTGCACGAAGCAGTCATCAGGGCAAACATATATGAAAGGAAAACACTTTATCTGCAGTACTTACACAGTTCCCATTTCAGCGAACAGGCTCTGGCGCTGTTTAGTGCACCGGATTCAATAATATGGGCCCACCCCCTTCGTTCTTTCCACGCGGTATCCAAAGGCTACCAATTTTGCACTACTGGCAAGTGCGTGGTCATGCCTTCGCTTTAAAGGTCAACATTCTATCAACGGCGTAGAGCCTTGACGTAGGTGATCGATAGCTCTGATGGCTCTTTTGAGGACAGAACTTGTCTCACTTGGGTGGGATAATAGGCCGACCTTACGACAAGATATGCACGGCTTCGTCCACAGTGCACCGCAGGTGTGCGCAGCTCTACTGTTTCTCTGGTTCATACCGCCCGGGAATGTTAGTCTCGGTTGTTCGGAAGCGTAGGTAAATGACGACTGGTGTCGATTATTGGGACCAGCTAGGTAGTAGTAGTAGTAGTAGTAGTAGTTGTAGTAGTACTTTTATTTACAGTAAGCCAGATACAGAGCTCACTGGAGGGGCAAAGGGCTAAAGGCGAACAGCCTGACAAAGGCCCTTGTCCCTCCGCAGTCCGTGACAGTGCAAGCTTAAACAATATATATATTCAATACATTAGTTTCAAGCAACCTGAAATTGTAAACACAAAATTCAAACATAAATAGCATAAGAAGTTTACATAACACATTTTAAGAATTAGAGGTCACTCTCGTTATAATTCACAACTAAACAATATCAATGAAACAACTCAAAAACAGGCATAAGATGCATTTGGATACAATGAATTCCGCGGTATACACTCGTATAATTGACATATAAGTTTATGAACAATTTAAGCATTTGCAGAGGCATGAGAATCCATTACGTAGTTTCGATAGTGTAGACCGGTGGTTATGAATAAGTTCTTTATTTGTTTCTTGAAAGTCGCACTACTAGCCCTAAAGTTCAATTGATCTGCAAGGGTATTTAAAACCTGAGGTACCTGGTAAGCAATACTTTGTTTTCCATACTTGGTTCTTGTTCTAGGAGCTCGCTTCTTTTGTTCTCGCATACTGTAGTGTAGTCTTTCGGTGCAACTTTCTTCATATAGCTTAGTCTTTTGTATTAACTGAAGCACAAAAGACTAAGCTATATGAAGTGGCAAGGGTTATATGGTAGTGGCATAACTCCGAGCGAGCCGGTGGGCGGGCTGTTTGGACACTCACTGCTCATTTCACCATAGAAGCACGAAACAAAAAGAACACTTCGCCACTCAATGGTTGTTATCAAATCCTAAACACTACACAATTCTGAATGCGCCTGCGTGAAACAACCCATGAAATGTGAAAAAATAATGCGGTCGACCAGTGTATGTATTCGCGAGCGAATGTATGTCGGATAGAGAAGTTGGGCGGCGTGCGAGTTATCTCGTGCTGAGACCTGCATGTAGTCAAGACGTACTTATCATGAGTTATCTGAGGGGTTATCTGAACTGGAACACCGTACTCGTATTTATTCAACAATTATTTGTTCACAATCCACTGTGGCATTTGTTGCAACAGTGGTTTGTGTCGCGCTCCTTACACCAAACTGCAGGAAAGTGCCACAGTATTCAGGAATTCATGTACATTCTACTTAAATTGGCAGGTCACGCTTTGCACAAAGAAGAGATTCTGTGCAGATTGTGTCCAAAAAAGCGAAAACTAGAATAATTGGAAGTTTCTTGATAAAATCTTTTTAGTTTCGGTACGGTGTATGTTTGGTGATAATGTTGAGCATAAGGGGATTCGTTCTGCGTCGCCGCGTTCGAATCTTCTTAAAGCGAGCATTGTGACGTCATGCTAACGTGCCCTTGCTTGTCAATAAAGAACTGGCGCACGTAAGCTGAGCAGTAGCTTCAATTTGTAAATTGATCGCCTCTGGAGGCGGAGTATTCGGCGTGGCATTCAATGGTTTACCATAAGCTAATTCCCACTGCAAAGAAATATACATACGGACGTTCTCCACACGTAAATAGTAATTAGTAAAGAACAACTAGAAACTGCAACTTGATATTGGAGTTGTTCCTTATGTACCGAAGAATTTTCAAGGCCTCAAAAATACCGAGAAGCAATATGGTGAGATGGTTGGGTTTTTCGCAACAAATAGGCTTAGTCGCATTTGTTCCGTAGTGCAGAAAAGATCACAAGGACCTGCTGCAAAGAAACAAAAAATGTGTTCAGATGCTTGCAACTTTTTTTCGTCATTTGTTATGTAGGAGTTGTTGACCATATTTCTCTTTCGTGTGTTCACGCGCACATTGACTGGGCGTACTGGTCAGTGTATTAACATGCGCCTTAGAGAACATTAAAATTCATTATTGAATTTTAATTCATTACATAAATGTTTAATGAATTAAATGAATCCTAATTCATTATTTCATAAAGTGATTAAATGTAGGCTTTCGGATGGGCCAACAGCAAGACGACCTGCTTTCGGCCAGCCACCCGTGCTTGCGAAATTGAAATGAGCTTAGTACTCTCGCTATTGACGTTCTCGAGACACCAGCACCGGACGTCATGAACATGCGGCTTTGGCCGCGGGTTACTCGTGATAACGTTTTTTTTTTTTTCGTTGCTAATCAATGAACGTCAACCTCATTCTAAAACACATGTTTAACATTCCATTGAACTCATGCTTGCGTTTTCTTTCTGTGTTTCAGAGTATTTAAACCACGTGTGAGCACACGAACGTCCCACAGGCACCACATGAGGTGTGCATGTACCTGCCACGAAGACACCGTGTAACAGCTGCGCAGGGAAGAACAACGCCCGGCCTTCTTCAGCCAAGCGGGTGCCACAAGCGAGTACGTCGTCGCCAACTTACACGGGCTGAGCGTCCATACACTGGCAGCACAATACCACAGACAAAGTCAATGTTTCTATAAACGTCGTGCCGAGGAGGGATAAAATTGTGATAATCCTCCACACTATATTGTACATGATGGAAATGTTGTGGGTTTTGTGTTGAAAATGTTTATTACCTGTAAAAAATGTTGCAAAATAAAGTAGAGCTGATATTCACAATCAATTTCAGTCTTTTTTTTTAAAAGAGGCAGAATGGGTCTGTTGAGTGACCATTCATGTTGACTGTTATGGCTATTTAAAGAAATATGGCGCAAACTGAAAATCGCAAGAAAGACAAGAACACTGACGGTCCTAAAGGGCCCATTAACGTTCTCCGATATTCTTTAGCATATCAGGTAAACGTAAGTATATATCAATCAAAATGTATTGAGTTCAACATGCCCTAATAATCAGCATTTTCAAATGTGGTGTACAACTGCATGCAAGCCGCGTGCACGCCAGCAATTTTGCGAAACGATTCATTGTCCTCACCGGGCTTCTCAGCATTCCCAGCTTTGGCTGTGATGTCACCGTTTGCATCTGTAGTCATGTCCTCCACACAAAGAAGCCCCGCCGTGGTGGTCTAGTGGCTAAGGTACTCGGCTGCTGACCCGCAGGTCACGGGGTCAAATCCCGGCTGCGGCGGCTGCATTCCCGATAAAGGCGGAAATGTTGTAGGCACGTGTGCTCAGATTTGGGTGCACGTCAAAGAACCCCAGGTGATCCAAATTTCTGGAGCCCTCCACTACGGCGTCTCTCATAATCATATGGTGCTTTTGGGACGTTAAACCCCACATATCAATCAATCATCCACAAAAAGAAGTTGCTCGGCATTTCGAAGGTACGCGCTCGCCCGCCGATCTTTCGCTTCGTGCGGCGAGAAAAAAAAAATTACGACCAGGAGGAGAGACAAGCGTTCAGACAGAGCGTGTAGAAGAGAAGAGCGAAACGAGCAAGGGCCTCTTTTGCATGATCACACGCATGTAACTCCTATACTATGGTACCGGTTCAGGAAAATTCTCGCGCCTAACTGTTTGTTGAAGGCTCGTGTGCAGCTGCAGCAGCACCGCTAAAGATTTCCTCTGGGTCGTTTACGAGTGATTTAAAAGGCGAATGACAACAAACTACTATTTTCATCGCTTCTCAGGGGGCAGCCACTTCTTTACGAGGCCTTCAGGTCACGTAGAGCGATCAATCATGACAGCGTCCTGGTTGTCCTAAATGGATGCTTATTCTTTCACTCGGCTGTGCCGTAATCAACCCAGCAGCCACTGTGCTGGTCGCGTGGAAGGGCGATAACACACCGAGATTGTGTATACTTGATCTAAACGGGCGTGCTAGAATAAAATGTGATCAAAAGGTGCTAGAACACGTCAAAAGCTATATCTTACGCCGCAGAAACTTTTCTGCATAATGAAAACATTGCCCACTTCCAGTCACTACCGCTTCTCGCGGTTCGCATGCCCGCTGTTCTCGGTGCGATACTTCGAAGGTAAGCCATGCGGATTTTTACTGTTTGCCGCGCCGTTGATTCACAAGGATTGCCAGTTCAAATGCAACAGCCAAAAGTCTACGTCCTTCAGCAGGGTACACGTCTGGACCTGGTTGGTCCGCGGTCTCGAGTAAAAAACAGCGCCAAAGTGACAAGACGTTGAAAGGACGTAGCGTTTTGGGCGTGTTAGTACGTCATACTGTAATTTTCTAGCGCATGAAAAAACACGCGGACTGATGAAGACGGGAATGGTGCTACTTGCAACAATGTTTATTCCAGAAAAAAAGCAATCATATATACAAGGAACACTACTTTTCAATCATCATGGCCCCGCGACGTGCGGGATCAAAGCTCGGCTGTGGTGGCTGCATTTCCGATGGAGGCGGAAATGTTGTAGGCCCGTGTACTAAGATTTGGGTGCACGTTAAAGAACCCCAGGTGGTCGAAATTTCCGGAGCCCTCCACTACGGCGTCTCTCATAATCATGTGGTGGTTTTTGGGACGGTAAACTCCACAAATCAATCAATCAATCATCATGATCACATCTACTTTGCCAATTCACATGTTTTTCCGTGGATAAGCTAACTACTTACATAGAACGAAGATTGATGGTTTAGAAGTTCAGTTATCTTTCAGCCTATGAATAATTACAGCCTCGCATATTTTGCGGGTGAGCTCACCTCTGCTCGTACCTACCATTGAACACTCCTTAAATATCGGCCCGCACATTGTACGGGCATTGTCACTTGCACTGTCACTTTAATTACTGCAATGAGTGTTTTTTATCGTGCGCTAGGAAACTACAGTTAAAAGGACACATACCACGGCGCCGTCGTTTGCGTCTTTTCGTCTGCCTGTGGGCACACGTCAAGTGAGGTGATACTGTCACGCTGCGACGAAACAAAGGCCTTGTTCGTGCTTCAAGCCTAACTGCGTTTGCCATCGCTCACTCCCTTTCACATACACCCAGCCCCTCATTTTTCGCCAGGCTTATTATAACAAGTCTGGGGGGTGAGCGCTTGAGAGTGATTCACCTGCGAATGGAAACTTAGTTGAGTTCTGATTATGACAGCCTAGAGTTAAAAGGAAAGCCATTAAACCAGACGCGAACGAAGCGAGAAAATAAAGAAATCACCATAACTCTGTAAATGCAGTCAGTTTCAATGCACAAGCAGATACGTCTTCGAAAAGCACGATAGAGAACTCAACGTTGGACTATCCATATTAGTACATGTGTATAGTACACTGCAAACTCAAATCAGAGGCACACATGTTTGTATGTCTGCCTGAAGTGACCCGGCTCAGTATATTTGCATCAAAGCGCAGTTGATTTGTAACTATGGTCTAGTGAATAATTTTATGCCCTAGAGGCTTTTCACGTATAATTGGTCGAAGCTGTGGGTAAGTCAACCACGTCGAAATTTCAGTCTCGTCTGCAGTCACCGCAATCGAATGTGCATACATGCAGTGGCGTTTTTACGTGCAAGTTCGTAAGCTCTGTTAACCCCGCAGCTTCAACTGATTCGTAAAGCATCGCACTAATACAAAATATTGGGTAAACTCAATTTTCCCGCTTATGGTAGAGTTTAACTTCTGATTATCTTACCTTTGCGCGCACAACGACGCAGTAACCGCCACTTTTCAGCGAGGGTTGGCGGACAAAAACACTAGTCAGACATCCAAAGATATCTTGCTTTTCAGCCATCCTTGCGTTACAAAACTTGTCTGCACCAAGTAGTCCTTTACGTCTCAAGTTTCCACCGTCGGGACGTTTCCAATTCGAAAATTGAAATGCGGGTTTTTCGCTCGTCAGAATGAGTGGGTCAATGCACACTGCATAGAGCTACTTTGTGTATTGCTGTTTACATCGGCGTCCAATGTCTCGGCGTACAATCTGCGACCCGAGCACGCATCATTCATGGCTGCATGCAGCTTCACAAATGTCAAATCTCATACCTCATGAAGTGTCTGATGTTCATTGACCCCTTCCTTGCCAAGCAGCTTTCCTTTTTCAGCAGAGGGTTTCGATCTTTATTACTCTGAACTACAATAGTTCATGCAGCGTTCTTGCATTTTTTAATGTGAGCAGATGGTTGCTGAGCGTTGTCTTCGGCCCAGTGACCCCTTCCTCGACAAACCACTATCCTTTTTCTATGAAGATTGAGGATATTTGTTCGTACTCACTACGACGCGATGTCTGGCGGCATTCTCGCATACATCATGTCATGTAACAGAGGAGGCGAAGCGGGGACTTCGCGGTCTGGTTTCCTTAAAAACTCGTTTCTTCTGGACACTCCTCGTGGCTAGCTTTGATTTCTACAGCCTGACCCTGGTTTTTTTTTGTTTTTAGAAGGTCGTTTTGCGCTTTCAGGCAAGTAGTTCAGCTTAGCGCCCCGAAAGTTGACGCAACGTCACTTTTTAGCCGTATATTCGCGCGCTTGACTTTACTACTCTCTTTTATTTGACATTAGCGCATTGTCCACGTAATGATTTGCTCTCAGAACGGCTCGCAATGCTGGCAGCCTCAACCACTCTACTCGCATGTACGGATCACTCATTTTTTTTCGCTTTTGACGTGTTTTCTTCCTCTCGGGACGGCTAGGGCTCTCATCATTCGTACTCTTCCAAGTACGGAACTTTTCAGTTTACCATGCTTTCGACGCAGTCTTCTGCCCTCGGCACGACTCGCATTGCACAGAGCATCATTACCCGCACTCCGCTGTACAGAACTCTTTATTGGTGAAGTCGAAGCTCCAAACGGCTGAACTGAGCTGTTCTTCCATTCATCACCAGTTATGTCTGTGACTGACATCTGCGATGCTTCCTCTGAAAAGTGTCTTCAATTAGTGAATTTTCGTCACTATCAGACATGAACTTTTCTTCTTGGCCTTCACATTCGGCCTCTCAAATGCAGAAAATGTACTGCATTGACTCACCTGCGGGTGCTCTAAGGGTACCAACGCCTCACTGACCCACAACGAGCTTGCCAAAGTTGCTCTATCTAACGAGGATTGGGCATTGTTCTTCCGCCTTTCAAAATCAGCCGAATCTACAGCACCAATATGAAACAACAATGCACCCCTACCCTTAGCAACTGACGCTTCCTCATTCTCGAGGCATCCTTCTCCTTGGCCTTCGCAGCCAGCCTCCTGCTATGAAAGGCTTCAACGTTTTGCTCTTTTCGATGGGTTTCCGCCTCTCGGTTATTGCGGCGTACGTCATCCTTAATTTCCTTGCGACTTACCTTAAGGTAGCGACACAGCAGCATGCTTGGAAAGCGGGCAACACGTGATGCTAAATCAACTTGTGCAGTGCAATATGCAGGCCTGTCTCTGGACGACAAGAATCTTGCAGGAAAATCAGTGAAACAGTGCCATTTATCATCACTCATCGTAATTTTATTGCATATTTGCCACATGACAAAATTTTACACTCATTTACAGAATAGTAGCATTGGGTTCGCAACATTAGGTGACTAGTCAAAGTATACAGGGGACTGAGAACTAAACTATACAAGTAATTCACAACATAAGGCATGGAAAACGAGAATGGGGTGCATACAGTCAAGGCATATAAATAACGGCTCACAGTCCTTCACTGACACCTAAGGTTGCATAAAAATATTTACACATTTTTAATCTCAGTTACATACCAAAAAGTTCAGAGAGAACAACGTCCTCATGAAGTCGAACTTAATATACATAGACGTACAGTGACACACCGGGAAGCGTGAATGCGAGCAGCAGTGTGATGTGAGTGCGACATCTTGTAATGTTGTTTTGAATCAGAGCGTGGTGATCTTGAATAGCTATTGAAGTTTCATTGACCTGTTCGCGTGAATGTGCGGATAGCCCCACATTGCACTGTATTCGATAAGAAGTTGCGTGAAATAAAAAAAATTGTGAAGTCGCAGATTCAAGGATCTTTGCAAACATGCTGCTCGGGGTTCTGCCAAGTGTTCAAAAACTAGATACGCTATGATGACAGCGCGTTGCACCGGGATTGTTAGCATTCCTTAATGACGTGCACAGCGCAAAACCCGGCAAAGAACGGAAAGTGTACCGGCGCCTTCAAACACTTGTTACTGTTCAGTTAGCTTTGCCGCTCCAGTGCTGTGCACATCGTCCCGAGGATACCTGCCTATTCTAACTTGTTCAAAAACATTGTGGGAGTAAAATGCACATAATATACTTCCTGAAATACGTTAAGCACTTTGGCAGTACTGTAAGGCTATTATATTGAATTGCTATCGTTAATCACCACATTAAAGATGTTGCTACCAGGATCGTCCTTCAAACGTAAGTCTCTCAGCATTCATTAATGCTAAATCTATGTATACCTTTGGATGTTTTAAAAACGAAAAACCATTCAGACGTTTTTTTCCTTGTTACACTAGTGAAATTTCACTATCTTACAGAAGGTGCTTTATGGGGCTGAAACGAAGCACGCTACCAGGAAGCGTGTGCGAATGCGACCCAGATAGACACAGCACAACCTGAACTGTGACGCAGTTCGAGACTAGGCTTCACGAAACAATCTCAGACGCATGGCGTAGACAGACCTTGACTTATTCCGCGTCAAAATATCCGGAAGCAGTGTCTTTCTCGGTCCTATCATATCTCGAGTCTCAAGGATGCATATCACATCACGCGCCCGTGTCGTATGTGCAGCTGCATTTACAGCAGTGTCCTAGCAAAACGCAGGCCCTTTCTTCACGAATTGATGTACTTGTTGAGCCAGGGCTTGTATTCAGACACTCTTGTGTAAAGGCCGGGGAGCAAGGGCCGTGCGCAGCCGAATCCTGCGGAGATGACGCCAATGATGACGTACTTGGAGCCATCGAAGAACATTAGGGGGCCGCCGGAGTCACCCTGCAGAGCGGAAAGCAGAAGTTTGCAAAGAGCAACACCTAAAAGTTACATAAAGGCACTAAAGGCTCGTTCCGCGAAATATACTTCCAAAGATTAGGTTCAGGTGCATCAACTAAGTCATCTCAATTGCAAACAAACCCGCCATGGTGGTCTAGTGGCTAAGGCACTGACCCAAAGGTCACGTGATCAAATCCGGGCCGCGTTTTTGATGTAGGCGAAATTGCTCGAGACTTGTGTGCTTAGATTAAGGTGCACTTCACAGAACCACAGGTGGTTGAAATTTCGGGAGCCGTCCACTACGGCGTCTTGCATAATCATATAGTGGTTTTGGACTGTTGAACCCCAATGATTAGTAATATTATGAACGGCAGACGTAAGCATCTTCTTTTGAGAATTCACCCTTTTTAGAATTACGTTCGCCCCCCCCCCCCTTTACACGCACAAAAACAGAAATGCAGCGCCACATGATTACAACAGCCTACAAACGGCCTGCGAAGAAAAAAAAAACTGGTCATGCATTCTCGTGCTTGGTGACGCTACTTACACATAAATAGTTAGGATCAGATTACAATTATATGGACACTTGGCATCTTTTACTCGACAAAAAAGGAAAGAAATCAAATCAATCTAGAATGACATCCTCATGGTTGGTGTAACTTATATACTCCACTGAGTTTTCCTCTTGTCAAACTCTTTTTGATACCGACCTTGTTTTTTTTTTAATTCTATGAAAGCTAGGCAGTCGGAGTGTTCTGGCCTCTATGCTTGTGCAAACGAGGGTCATCCCTTCAGCGGTAGCCCTAGCTACCCATTGTTAAACCAAAACCAGTTTAGGATTAATATTAATCAGCATTAGTTTACTATTTCAGCCCCCAAAACAGTCACAATTGTGTTTGACGTCGTAGTTCAATGACATCAAACAGGACTAGTTCAGTAACGACATAATTTGCCGTGTGTAAGCATCTATTTTTCCTCCAATCGCAACACAACCAGGTGAGTCACCTCAAGTCCACGAATAGCCCGCGAGCACAATCTATAAATATACAACGGAGATAGATGCAGCCAAGTTGAGTCTCATTTTCAGTGCCGAACCCCCTCGTTTCTGTGTTCGAGTCATTGAGTACGAGCGCCGTGACTCAGTGAGAAAACGCGCGGGTACGTCAGCACTGCACAACAATGATCTCACCATGGGGTTACCCCAATCGCGGCCTGGGAGCCGACAAAAAGACCTGTGGTTATCTTACCTGGCAGGCGTCTTTCTTTCCTTCTTTGAAGCCGGCGCATAGTTGTGTGTCCTGGAGGTGCACCAGCTTGCCCGACTGGGCGTACCAGCGATTGCACTCTTCGTTTGGAACGATGGGCACGGTCACCTTCTGCAGAATGTCTTTCCTCACCCCGGCGAAGCCGTCCCCCGAGGAATCTAACGTAGAGGGAATGGAGCTTCAGTACAACTTGCACGCAACACGTGAAATGATGATGGGGGACAGAGTATAAACCCGGTTTCAAGCAATACATACTCGATGAGTGGCGACGCTTGCAATGGCTCCAGGAACGCTAATGCCTTTCTGTGTTTACCCCTTGCTTGTACTTTAATGTGGTTCGGGGAATGCCGCTCTGCTCGGAATGTTTTCGCCCGGTACGTCCCATTACTGACCGCAGGGCTGGCATTTTTCGGCTAAGTCTCGCCTCTCGAAATGCCTGTTTTTCCCTGCCTTTGGTGAGTAGCGTTTGTAAGAGCGGGCATTGTACCTTACAATGTTGCCATACACCTCACGTTGGGAATCAGTTTGAGAACAAGAATACTCAACCTCGTTTTTACTGTAAACAGGTTCGTCTCTCGATATACAAACCACTCGTGCTTAGAGCTTGTTCCTTTCTGTGGTGCCGTGCAGAATTATCAGAGTGGTATGACTTTTCAAGCAAACTTAGTGTATCTGTTTTTTTATTCAACTTTACGACGAATGAAAATTACCTGGATGTACAGTTCAGGACAATACGACATGTTCTACTGAAATCTATGTCAGTCAATCTCGGACGAAATCAATTTACAAAAAGCAGCAACTAAGGTCAAGCTACATTAAACAGCAGGATCAAGAACAAGGATGTAATAACGTAGAAGAAAAAGTCCCCAAGACACAAAGAAAAATCTGTCAAGTCTTTTCATACAACAATGAATGATTCGGAATCCTAGGTTGCCCTTTCCAGGTACCGGATATGTGAAGTCTGAACTTGAGTACTTTGTTGTAGCCAGAAATTGAGAGTCAATCAAATCCCACAGTCTCCCACCCCTTTAAAAATCTAGAAAGAACTTGATTCCGCAATAGAACACGTGAAATCCTTACGTACAGCTTCGAAACCACGCATTCGCACTAACACACGTAAGAGTCTTCTTTGTAATATGCATTTTTTAATTCACGCTTTATTTGCAATACTTCTCAGTGGAGAGGAAGCTCGTTATTAATACCAAACTCATCTATTCAGCGGGCAAACCCTACAGTGAAACGTCGTTGTTCATTAGCAGTCTGTTTAAGGAACAAGAATTGCAAGGCGTACCTTTGTCAACGTCCTTTATGTTGCCCCAGCCGGCGACGGTAGCTGATTTTCCGAGGAGCTCTAGAGGCCCTTCCGGGAGGCAGATGGGAATGACGTAGCGGTTGAACTTGACGTCCTGAGCGAGCTCTAACAGGGCGACGTCGTTGTTGTATCGCTTGGGCTGCGAATACATCGGATGGATGATGTAGCGCACCAGCCGGATATCCTGTGGTTCGTGGTCTTCCTCTGTCTTCCCGATGCTGTACTCGCCCAGTCGAACGCTGAATGATCGCGGTGGTTTACTAAGGAAAGAACAAAACAAAACAGAGAGAGTCAAAGAAATTTCAGCTAGACATTCAGCTGAAGTTTCAGCTAGCATGAATAAAAAGCCGCATTCATGCAATGATACTTTGTCAATGACGTCTGCCTAGTCTGAGTGTTATATAGGTTATGTGGATGTTTTTTAAGGCATTCAGTAGAGCTTGCAGTTCAATTTAGTACCTGAATCTAAACAAGAAAATAAACCATGTAACAATATTTTCTAATGCACAAAACGGAAAGAACAATAGCTTTTGTGATTGCCAAGCATCTTAATCTGTATGCAGTTAAGTCACTGGATTTCCTCCGAGTAATACAAAAAAAGTTATCGGGTTACCTGCGAAGGCAGTGAGCGGCCGTAATAATCCAGCGCTTGTTCAGGATGGCTCCGCCACAAAAATGCTGGCCATAAAGACGCAGTGACGCCTGTGCGCAAAAAAAAGAAAAAGAGCAATAAATAAACCAGCCGGCTTTGTAACATTACACTAAAAACCAAAACATCGAAAATTATTCTACGACCAGACAACTGGCTTATGCATACGCATCTACGCCCTGTTTGCGTTAAGCTCGTTGTATCACTGAACTGTTCGGAGATAACCAGCTAAAACAGCGTGAGTAATAAATCACCGTGGCACGTGAAAGTTTTTGTAAATATGAAGCCAGTCGTTAAGCATCGTCCTAGGCACGGAACGCATCGTGTTAGTATTCGCAAAGGCTGGCGTCCTCGGTACAGAAACAATACGAATGATAGTAAATGTAAGTTACAAATGCACTGGAGTAACAATGCTCAGGTGGATATCTACATTTGTGGAGCTTGAATGTAGGTTTTCTTTCGAGATAGTGAAGGTATTGAGGCGGTGATTTATGATTATGGTGACAACATGGTTTCTTAAAGCCAATGGCGTTTTTTTTTTTTTTTTTTTGCATAGCGTAGACATTTCCGAGACATATCCTTTTAAACAAGAAACTTTCTGAGGCACACCGAGGTATAAGCAATTGAGCTGTCATATTTTACTGGGGCGAATTGAATGAAAAGGTTTTGAATTGCAATGCGCTGTGTGGGCACTGATGTTTACTTTTTTGTTTTGTTTTGTTTAAGTAGATGTGTGGACCTACCACCCAAGGAAACTCGCCGTCGTAAGCATCTTGTCCACCTACGATTCTCCCGTCCCGTATCATCTGCCTGCCGCATTGGTAACTTCTTTGTTTTCCTGCAAAAAAAAAAAAGGGAAAAATAGGGCTATGATGATCTCAGTCCAGCCTTATGAATTTCCTACGTTCCAATAGTGTCCTTGTTTCTGCGCAAACTTTTGCCCTTGAAGCAAACACCTAATTACCGGAAGGGTTAGTCCCCCTCGGCTGTACAGGGACGGTGTGTTTTCATCGAGTGACCATGGCTGTAGTTACAGTACAATGCTCAACAGGTTCAACCTCGGTCGTGGTGGTCCCATTATGATGGAGGTGAAAATCTAGAAGTTTGCGTACCGTGAAATGTCACTGTACGCGATGTCTTCGAAATTTCCGGAGCCCTCCACTATGGCATGCCTCCTAATTGTAGCTTAGTTTTGGCTCGTGAAACACCAGATGATGTATAAAATTAAGGCGAGAGCTTCGAGATCCCTCATTAACCGCAAAAAAATAAGCGGCGTAGACTTCAGTGACGCAAAAATTTATCATCGCCCAACGACGTCATCACATGACGTCGCCGCCATGTCAGAACTTGCATTTGTGACGTCATCATGAGACCGTCGTTTGGTGAAATGAGAGCTCATCACGGAGGCAGCGGAAAACAATATGGGTGCATAGAGCTTACAATGCCTCAGGCATTAAAGTACCTTGTTAAGTGCAGAAAACTTTCGGAGAGGGGCGTGAGAAAATCGGTACGTGGACAGAGAAGAAAGAAATGAATTGTAGAAGTCACAAGGCCTCCAGTTCTGGAAGTGATGCAACGCTATGTTATCCGCAGAAAGCCTCCAGGGGGTGTCGTGGGCATACCGAAGCATATTGAGTCAATACAACGATTGACAAGAAAAATAAGCTTGCTTTCTTTTTTGAGCCATTCATTATGCGATTGCATACTGCACCATGGGGGCTTTTATTTCCCGGAGGGATAAAAGCAGCGGCCAACTCTATCACACTACGTGGTGGTAGAATAAGGATGAGTTGCCAGGGTGGAGCTCCAAGATTAGCCTAAAAGCACACTCGGACGACAATACAAGGGATTTGGCATTAAGCTCAAACATTTTGTGGCGGGAAGAATTACCGGATATCAGTGACAAAAAAAATGACTTCAGCGTAACTATCTCGACGTTGAAGACAAAATAGGAAAGGAAGTATCTTGTGATTATTCAGTAGGGCATGCCTTATTGTTTGACACGAGGTCCATCTGTTCTAAAACGTATAGTTTTGAAAGCAAAGTATGCATCTACTTGCGCAGGTAAGCTGGTGGTGTTTAGAAGAAGGCGGCGCCTAATTTCTTTAGCCCGGTTGAGAGCATGGCGCAGCGCCTGCAGGTAAGCTGAAGAATGCGAGAATATGTGTACTTTCGTATTAGCCTTCAGGTTCGCTACACCTTCTGTAAGACCCATCCCTCCCTCTGTTTTTTTCTCTCTCTTCTCTCTGTGGGCTCAGACGTGAAATAGGCGAGTCTTCCTGACCTCCCTGTAACAACCTTGTCAAATTGCTTCCTTTGTGTACTTTCCTTGAACCCTTTTGTTAGTCATACTGCTTTTTATTTTATTGAGTACTCAAACAAACTGTTGAAGGTGAGATAACTTGTGGGGACGCACATAGATCCATTTAATGTTAACAATATAACGTGTAGCATATTTAAAATCTCACTTTAAGCACGTGTCGCCCTAGGAATATTTGATGAACGCTACGATTATCTTCTTTGTAACGGGGTGGGAGGATGTGTGCCACCAGGCATGACAGAAAAAAAAGGCCTTTTTTTTACTATATGTTGGCCTAACACCTTGTGTACTTCCTTCCATTTAATCGTTATTAATGTAGCTCTTCGCTCAAAACTGCGTGCGAAATGTCCCACTTCTCCCCGTCGACACACAAAAGGCCGCCTGCAACATTCTTTCTTAAAAATAGAGCGGACACCTGCTTTATGGATGTGCACTGGAGTACAAAATCGGACGTCCTCGCCTCGGCAATAATTTTTTTTTTTTGAGAGAGGAGAGGTCACGCACGCCGAAGGGGGTTGTGAACTCGGTGCTCATGTTCATTATTTTTAATTATGTGGGGCTGCATTAGGACAAACTCAAAGACGATGAAAGACAAAATACGCAGCACATGTCCTGTCTTTTCTCGTTCTTGTATACGTCCTAACGCTGCCCAATACAATTCACTATGAACCACAACCAACTTGCCCCCCCCCCCCTTTTCCGTTATTCTGCACGCATTTTGTGCACTGACGTAGCCCAGCTGTGTATACGTGAAAGCTACCTGAGGTGCCACCTGCAAATAAATAAACTAGGTTCCCAGCCCCAATGACTAAGCCCTTATTTACTTATTCCAACAAAAAAACAATACCATCAGATGATGATAACACCAATACATATTGTTCTCTCCTGGTGGCGGATTACAGCACAACGCCGTTTTTGTGGCCTCCGCGACTAGCTACGGCAATGTGACACAGCCAATCGTGGAGGCCGCGCAATTTAACTGAGTTTATTTCTTTATCGTATATAAAGTATTTTTCGTAAACTTACAGGCAAGATTCGTAAAATCGTAAGCGCGATCGAAATTCGTACGTTTTACGGGAAAATCGGAGGAGTTGGCATGTATGAACGTAACAAATTTGTGTAATTATTCTTTGATTTCTTGAAGGGGGCACATCAATGCTTGGTAGCACTGCCCCAGCGTCATTTGGGGAAAAGGACTGAAAGAAGAAAGCGCGAAAAGTGTGCGCCCACCGTCGACGGTGCCGATGCCTCGAGACAGCTGCACAAGGGGACGATAGTTATAGCGCGAGAACAGAACGACGACAAAGAGACAAGAAGGACACGAACAGAACACGTCGTTCTGTTCTCGTGCTATAACTATCGTCATGTCATACCAACTAGCCCAAGCTGCCACGCTTCGCTACGGCTGCAGAAAAATTCACCCTCCCGTTCCCCCAAGAAACACCTCGTGCATTCGTGAAGTGCTTCTTCCCTTTCGGAGAAACCATTGTTCAGAACAAGCACCAACCGAACCCCTCAGGTTGTGCACTGAGGCTTGCCCTCTGCTGGAGTTCAGTAGCAGCTGATTCTAGGATGGGCGGTGTTGAGGTAGAACACTGTGTTCTTCCGCCGAATTCATAGAAAAGGAAGTCTCTCAAGGCCGTCACGCTAGATTTTGCAAGTCACCCATCATGATTCGTAGAACTAAGCAGACTAGTATGTCACGTGGCACTGCATAAAAGCTTTTTTCGGCTACGTTCCGAAATGTTGGACGGGCAATGACACGTGCACGCCCATTGTCAGGCGCTTTGCCTTGTGCGCGTAAAATATTCGCTGACAAATCCGTCACGCACTCTGTGCTCAACCCAGCGAAACTGAGAGCCAAAGCAGGTGAGCTTGGCGCGTGAGAAGTAACCAGTTTAGCCAGGCTGAAACCTGTAAGACCGTTTTAAGGTAAACCTGTTTCGTTACAACCGAGGAGTGAGTCTGGCCACGCGAACCACAATGGTGGGGATAGTGTGCAGCCCTGTATGCCTCCCCGTTTTCTTCGCGAACACAAGATATATTGGCGACGAAGCATAACCAATGAACATTTTATACTACTGGAGCGTCATGTTCGCACCATTTAAATAATATTGAATAGTTCATTTTACTACTAATTATTCAATTACAATGTGACCATAGGCGTAATAAAGAGAGCGAAAGAAAAAGAAAACAATCACATGAGTGCCAAAATTTAAGGTAGTGTCTATATTACCGGCAGCCGGTAGAGTATATCGACCAACCGGGTACCGGCAGTTTGGAGGGTTTCAAGTGACGTTCTCTGGGGAGTGTGCCGAGGCTCATCAGGTGCTGCCGAGGCTAGAGGAATACCGCGACCTAGGCGTGATATTGTCCACCTTAGAGATGCTCGTCTGCGAGCTAGCTCTGGGGTGGATAATCTAGCCGCAATCTGCCTGGGAAATGCCTGTGGGGCGTGTTACGTTAGGTTGGGTAAGGGAAGCTCAGGTCCTTGACTACCCTTGACAATGTTGCGGAATGTCGGAGAGGAAAAATAGCTAAATGGCGGCTAAAAGCTAAACATTAAGGTAAAAAACAGCAATACAGGTACACCAGAAATGCGCGGCAGATAAGTCACATGGTTATGGGCAGCCAATAAAGGAAAACTACCGATACCTTGTTTCTCTGGATAATGTACCGGTTGCTGGCGCGGCCAAATTTAATAGGTACGAACACCGAGCATCCAGTGTCAAGGGAAACAATGCCACCCGGTGAGCTTTATGAGCCGTGAACGGCACTATGCCTTTTTGTCATTTACTTCAGGTGCACTTTCCAGCTGAGTGATCGCAATGCGGCAGTGAATCAGTGGGAAGTGAAGCAGACACAGTTCGGATGAATAAGGAAGTCGGATATAGCTTGATGTTGTCGCTACGCATGCAGCAGTAATGCTAAGCAAGGGCGGGGGCACAAATGACAAAAAAAAAAAGGTGGTAGGTACCCAGGAAGCACAAGCCATCGACAGGAAAAGGTGTCGTTGATTCAAGTTGTTTACATACAATAGAATAATCAGTAAAACAAGCGATTCTGTGTATACATCGCCTGTAAGGACTAGGTAGAAACCGAACAAAGAAAAGGGTTTGAAAGGGTACCTAGGAGCAGGCAGCAATAGAGTCATGAATCCTGAAATATTTCCGTAGCTAAAACCAGGTATATTTGTCGAAAGAGTCGGTAGCAAATTTGTAAATACATAAGCAGGTGTATAAAAAGAACAATGCACAGAGCATAAAAGCCCAAGTAAGTCGTATTTATGAGTTACGCATAACGAAGTAAACAATTGTCAATAAACCGATGCGACACAGGACGGGTGATTTTCCGAACAAGTGCTTCGGGCTAGCTACACCTTTTCCTAAGTCCCAAACTTGCTAAATTCTCGCCCCAACCTGAGGTCGCGAAATCAACAATGAAAATGAACCCACCTATAGCAGCAGCGGATGACGTAATTGGGTGGGAAAGAAGCCACGCCGTCAATACCACCAGCAGGTCGTGATGCACCGGGTTGGCCATGTGTGTACTCCCGATACCTTCGTGCGCCTTCACGGTCCGCGTACTTCCGACGTCCGATTTCCTGACGACCACGCGAGTCGACCGACACAAGCGCTGATAGTGAAGCGATGGACGTCTGCGCGCCGCGTCTGGTCAGGCGAGTGGTCGCGTGACGAATAGGGTGCGCTGCGGACCTTGGACAAAAGAAGAAAAAAAGTGAACGTGACGAGGGAAAAACTGGGGGGGCCCCGCGTTTAGTTACGGCCACTTGTCATCGGACGCGCGCTCCGTCGGATGGAAGATCATCGTCAGAAGGAGGATTGGGAGGGGGAGAGAGTGAGCGAGAAAGAAGGGATCGGGAAAGGGTGTGGCTGGGGCTACGTCCCAGTGACCCCGATTTCGCCCGAACTTTTCGCTACTCTCACCTACGTATCACTTCTGCGAAGGGAATGTACTCTTCTCCGGGGGTCGAAGTCAATAGCGAATACTGCGTACAAATCAGCCAGTGGAAAGGCGAGGAGATAAGAAAGGAACAGACTGGTGAGCGGGGCTCGTCCTCAGCGCAGGTGAAAGTTGTTTTCAGAGTTAGAAAAGGTCAAGCTGGAGGTTTGTTTTTTTTTTTTTAACTTTCTTTCTTTTACTGGCTAAGTGAAAGGAAAGCGTGTCCGCTTTCGCTGGCGGCGTGCTAATGCGACATAGATTCCCATCTTTTTTTTTTTTCTTTTTTTTCATATGTAAGTGCTACACTGTTATTACAACCACCCGTTAGAAAGCGAACAGCAGCAAATCATCGTCACCAAGTAGGAAAAAACGTGTTCCCGCTGAGAAGAGTTGCTTTCCTAAAGCAATATATCAGTTTGCTTGTAATACTAGCTGACAGGTAAGTGCTGGTTGTCCGCATAGTCGGATTTGGGGGATTGCCTTTCCTGTTGAACAGTTCTTATATTATCACTTATGTGTTCTTTTCTTTTTCTATTGTTGTAACTAAACGCCAAAACCTGTCGCAAAACTTTCTTCAAAAGAAGGAAAGAAGGCAACTATGGAACTTTGAAGAACTAATGGGCCATAATGCCATATAAGGAATGCTATTTGAGTACTTATGATATAAATGAATAAAGCAAATGGTACGGAAATATTACTTGCTGTCGACAGGAACCTAACCTGCAAGCTTAGGCTGCAGGTTCAGTTCAATTTTCCGTAATAACACGCCCTATACTTTTTTTTTTAATTGTCAGTTCTCAATATTACAGTTTCTTAGAAGTTACTCGGTCAGAACGTTTATGGTTTGAGCTGTTTGTGCACATATACGCTCATATTCTTTACTGAAATTTTGATTTTTTTTGTGTGTGTTATGTCCACATCTTCGGGAAACATGATGACGTATGCGACTTTTTATTCAACCTTAGAGAAGGGTGACTTGAATATCGCAAAAGGTGCACGGACGTTTTCTCTTTATTTATTTTTGCGACGTGAACACGGCAAGGTTTGTTGGGTGGTAGTTTAATGATGCGCGTAGACTTAACATTTGTTTTCACAGTGTCCTTTCAACATTGCACGCCCCCTACACTCTTCTGTAATGTAATACTTCTCGTTGATTCAATTGACTCGCGTTGACACATTGTCGAAGATCTCGCCGGTGGGGCTCAAACAGTGAGCTATAGCTGTGGAGGCAGGGCTTCCACACATTCGTGCTGCTCCTCAAGTAATACGGCAGCTTTGGACAGACTTCGGTTTCACTCACTCCAATGGTTAACGCATTTAGAATGTGATTACGAGAAACAATGCGATGGTTCAGTGAAGATTTTTGTGGCATGCTAAAAGCATATTTTTCTTGGAGATTTAAACAGTGTCTTTGTGGCCGCAGACTGACCCACCACGTCATATACTTTGGAATATGGGCTGCTGAACAGGTAGCGCTGTTTAAGTAAGGTAAAACATTTTTTTTTTCAAAGTCAACAATAACTGCATTTTATCCACGACGTTCCGCAAGAGTTTGGCTATTATAACGGATAATGCTACATTTCAGCAAAACAAAATGCGGGATTTTTCAGCAAAGTACAATTTCTTCACGCGGTATCAGGCATGCGCTTTGGTTCTGAAGCTTCGACAGTGCTGTCAAGAAAACTTTTCATGGAGTGTTCTCAACTGGGTCATATAGCCAATGCACCACACGTGGCCCCGGTTCAAAAAGAAAAGGGGGGGGGGGGGGGGGTAAGCAGTCGAACGTGACGATCAAGTTAGAATCATTAGAATAGAAAAATAAGAAAAACTGAGAGAATCTGCAGAACTATTGACAGGCCTCCAATGACGAATGCACCGTTGCCAAAAAATAACTCACCCTTGCTAAGCTTTTGTACAAAGGAGGGGTTTAAGAGCAGGTTTGAACAAAAGTTCCGCATTCTAGCCTGCTGCCAACATTTTTTGTGTCACCTAAGAATGAGAAATCGGAAGGGACACTTTGCAAAACAGTAAGCGCACCTATTGCCTACGCTTTAAAAAGACCTGTAAAAGTTGGCTTTCCCGCAGCAACTTTTTCAAACCAGAATTATTGTTACGAGACTGCTTTTTCTAGCTCCAAGCTCGATCCCCCTTCCACGTTCCAGCGAAGGTGCGGAAGCACCACAAAGGCTTTTCAAAGTTCACTGCAGGAATATCACGCCTCATTGTGTGTTCACCCTGTGCAACAAAAAAACTGGAGAAACGAAGTAAAAGAAATGCACGTGTTAATGGTGAATGCGGAAAAAGAAAACGGTTTGCCATCTAGTTTGTGGTGGGGACAACTTTTTTGGGCAATGAAGGGAAGGTAACGGGACCAAAGCGGACATGTGCCACCGCTGAAGAATATAGTCCCACAAATGCGTCTCTGTTTCCCTCGAGAAGCTAATGAAAGAAATATATATATATTATTTTGTACGGAATGTTGTCCATAAATAGATGCTTCATGAACCCAGGAGATATTAATAGTTGTATTGCCGGATGAAGTGTCATCTCGCAGTTTTGCGCGCCTGAAAACGTCGCACGCTTTACCTGCACAAAATGGCAGGTAAAAATGGCGTCACAGTACCAGTCAAAATGGCGTATTCGTCTTTAGGCGTGTGCTCGTCGCCCTCCAGCTATTTCGACGACTCGCCGAGAAAGCTTGTGTCGAGTTTCACTCACAAATAGCTGTGTAAGCAGGCGTAGCGAATTATATGCAGTGGTAATATTGGAACACGGCTGGCATTCGAAAAGTGAGTCTGAGCCAGACTCCTTACCGGAAGGCGACATGTGCTGTAGTTCCACACCCGTAGCTTTCCCTTCATGGTCCCAGAAAGTTGTCCAAGAGTTTTTTTTTATATATATATCTGATTGGTTGAATACAAACTTGCTCGCGCATGTGCACTAACAATTTTGCAATATACCTAACACGAAGAGCTCCTGGGTTTTAAAAGAACATCTGACTAATGGGCGTTACTTCGTTGCTTCGGAGAAATGCTGATCACTCCACGTGACCAGAAGAAATACACCAGCGAAAGAACCACGGGAATGATTGCTATATAGGAATATGAATCGCGCACAAAATCATTCTCTCATACCCATCGGCATCCATCGTCATTCATTCGGAGCGTTCCAAATTTCTAATAATATCGCTTCAGTACGGTTTGTCAGAAAAGGGTAACAGTAGAGCATCGCGTTTTCTTTTAGTACTAAATTTGGTTTAGTTATTACGCAGAGACATTTTTAAGGTGTTCGAACTTCGAATACTGAAATATTTGCAATATTCGCCTTTAGACAATTCGTCAAAATGTTCCATATTTAAATATTTTTCTCGTATAATTTTGTGTTATGTTTGAATGACTGAGCAACGATTTTTACTCTACAAAATGTGCGTTTGACGTTGAAAATGGTTTCAGACCACTGATATCTCTAAACTTCAGAAGTCATATAATTGACAAAATCATTATTTTGGTTCATATATTGAAACACAATAACGATGTGTTGCTCCTAAAGACTTTGTACCTTAATCGAAAGCAAATGAGTAGCCATTTTTATGAGTCAAGTATTTTCATTCCAATTTCAGTTTTAAGAAAGAAAATAATTTTTGAAGGTCCCATGCCTTCCCATTTAGTCGTGCGACAGCCTCCTCGTGGAGCACATCATTGCCTTGTTCACGCATTAAGAACAAGGTTTACGCGTTTTAGAAACGGTCACGCTTTTTATAACCCGTCTTGCAGTTCTTCACAAAAAATGATTGCACAGCACTTATTCAGCACTTGCCCTCACTCTCAACAGAGCCGCCATGAAAAATTACAAACTACGCGAAACTTGTGACCAGACTGTGCATCTTTCAATTAAAAATGCGACCAATAATTGTTTACGTGTCAATTGGTATCTTTCATATATTACCAATTATTCTAAAAAGTGAACTTTTGTTTTGGTTGGCCGCTCCGGTCCTCTAACTCGGAGTCACCAGATGCCGAGCAGCTCGCACCCGCCACAGTGCTCTAGTGCCCAAGGTATTCGGCTGCTGAGCCGCAGGTCGCGGGTTCGAATCCCGACTTCGACGGCTGCATTTTTCGATGGAGATGGAAATGCTATAGGCTCGTGTACCCAGGTTTGGCTGCACGTTGAAGAACCCCGGGTGATCAAAATTTCCGGACCCCTACACTACGGCATCTTTCATAATCGTATGGTTGTTTTGAGACGTTAAACCGCAAATATAAATAAATACAACATGCAGACAAATTCTGCAATGCCTTAACTGCGCTAATACAAACAAGGACACATGCAACACAAGGAGAGCCATAGCTGAAGGCTTTTTTAATCATGGTAATTAAAAGTGATGTTACACTCAAAGGCTTTAAAAAATTAAATCGTTCTGTCCAGCATTGGTGCTGTTCTTAAATCTCGCGGCCACGTCGTAAAAGATAGTGTCACACACCAGGTGACCAGATTGACTGGCTGGGTATCCGAGCTATCTTATACTGCAGCGCCCTGTGACAAAATAATCGAGAGGATTAAAAGCGACGTTCTGCCTCGGCGCGTGTCAACGATTGGAAGCAAAAAAAAAATGTTAGGCTGAGATTCTTTATCAGCATGAGGTATCACATAATCTCAAGTAAGTTACGGACCGCTATGGTGAACAAGTTGTACCCCCCCCCCCCCCAAAAAAAAAAAAAACTGAAATGCACAGCATATTTCCAAAGTGAATAATGATGAGAGGGACGAAGCGTCCGTCCGTCCACCCATCCGTCTGCCTTTCTGTCTGTAGGTTCATCTGTCTGTCAGTCCATCCGTCCGTCTGCCCACTCCTATCACACTATAGAGCGCACATCATACAACTAGGTGATCATGTAGAAATGATGGACAGAACCACGACTTTGGGATCTTCGCCCCTAAAAGGAATGGTCCGTTCGTGTGTGCGTGTAATGAGAAAAATTGACAAGTCATCATTTTGTTTGCGACATTCACCACAGGATGGAATATTGTATAGTGCCACTGCCTTGCCGGCCCCGACCAACGACGCCGACTGTCGCACAACGCGGCCTCTCAAAGGCTGCAAAGCAAGTTTATGAGCAGGATGAACGGGAAAAAACTAAGCTCCGCCCACACCTTCTATGCCGCATGACTGAAGCCACGCAGATTTAATCAGACCGGCCTTATGCCGCCCAATAAAGGCAAGTGATGTAACCGGGGTGCTTGTTCCTCAAAAGGCTCATCAGACCTGTACGTCACCCACCTCAACACACTATACGTCGTCGGCAAGACATTAACTTTTGGAGGCAAGGGCTGGATCATCATTACTCATCAGCAAGTGGTGCAGGATTGCTGGACCTCTGGCAACCGTATCGAGAGGAGAATGTGGTTGTGGACCCCAATTTTCCTATTTGGTCAGGCTTACCGAAGAGCACTGCGCCCGCTGACGAAGACTGCAAACTTGTTAGTACTCTACAGTGGGTATAAAGTTTTTTTTTCCCTTTGCAACTTGTTCTGATAACTGCTCCTGGCGCGACACCCACTCGTATTCACACCGGCCATGCAACCCCATTCTAGGGTGTTTTAGCAACTCGGGGAAATTCGTTGCGGTATTGCCATCACGCTCCTATACTTTCCCTGCTGTCGTTGACCGTTTACCCGTGGAGACAACCGAACACCACAAAATTTTTCTGAAAAAAATACTGTGGGGTTGATATAGAGAGACGCCGTAGTAGAGGACTCCGGAAATTTCGACCACCTAGGGTTCTTTAGCGTGCACCTAAATTAAAGCACACAGGCCTCAAGAATTCTCGCTTACATCAAAAATGCGGCCGCCGCCGCCGGGATTCGATCCCGTGACCTGTGGGTCAGCAAGCCAATAGACAACCGTGGCATGTGTCCCACCTCGTTGTGACCTGTCAACCTACGTATTGTTACGAGGAACCTGTCTCACGGGGAATGCGATGTCACTGGAAAGGAAGACTGCTACCGAACTATCTTACCATATTTTCGACCTTGCTTAAAGTAAAAGACCCTGTAGTATGTCACCTGGGCTTGTGTCCTATGTGTATGAGTTCCCTTTCACCTGTGCTCTTGTGTATATGAGCTAGACGGGTAGTTTAAAAGAATATTCGAAGAGGTATTCATGCGATGGTTATTCCCATGTGGCATATTACTGCAGGGACCTTCAATAGCCAATACTGAAGGCGTTCCACCCACTTCTGGATGTAAGCAGAGTTTTGTATCATCATGAGAACCGCAATACACGAGAGCCCCGAGACCTTTGTGACAAAGAAAACATGGAGGTGCGTCAGCCATCTGTCGGTACTACCTGCCGATTGTGAAGTATAGTGTCTAGAAGCTATATTGTGACTGACTGCTTGAAGCGTTCACGTGACCTTGTCTCGCCAATGAGCTCATGCAGTTGTTTCTTGTCCGCAGTATATATCGCATATTTCCCTCAATGCAGTGTTAGTTGTACTGTGCACGTACTGTCTTTTGCTTACTCTGTCTTTTTTTTTCTTCATTAGCAGAGTTAAACCTTAAGGAAATGAACGTCAGCCAACTAGCCCAACTTGGTGATTTTCCGCAGACCCATCATTGAATAGACAATGAGCTAACGGACAATGTAATTCACGGTCGCAATCACCCGTGAAAAAAATGTATACAGACAGACAGAGTGACAATGAGCGCCGTATGCGGCTTCAGAGCTTCCTCGTCCGACTTATCTGGAACTCATCCGAGACTACGACGCGAAGCCAGTCAACTCCGAGGCCGGCTGCCTAAACTGCGTCATCACCGAACCAAATTAGCGCGTATGGCGCATTGCACCGACCATATATGTATGGTGCTTCCTAGATTAAGGAACCGAAAGTCTTTGCTGCGCTAAAGCTGCTGAAGTGCTCACTGTCAGCTCTAATTAGTGTCAAGGTGGAGTACTTCACCACTCCACGCTAAACACAACAGAAAAAAAGTAAGTGGTCAGCACATGACAGCACACACCAGGTTACACAAAGAACACGCCCAGAAATTGATGATACATTTGTATGCGTGTTCTTTGTTTAACTTGATGTGCGCTGTCACATGCTGCAATGTCCTACCATGTAGACCACCAGTACGTTTTAAAAAAATACGGGGATGCAGGAATGCGACTTTTTTTTTTTTTTACTGATGGAATGTAAGGACATGTTGGTGCACCAATAGGGCACCGACCACTCTTTATCGCTTAAAAGTGCCTAATAACAAAGTTCACGGAATGTACAAGTCTCCAAGCACAGCAAGTCCACAGCACATAGAATATACTATTTAGCATAACAGTTTTAGCATAAACAACGTACTGAACAATCACATATACGTGCATATATGGTGATGTTAACTAAAAGCAGAACCCACTGTGCACGCCGAGCAGTCACATAATTGTCAACATAACAGTCACATACTCAACTCAACAGTCAATATTCCCATAATTATGAACTGTCATGTATATATAAGAAAAACTAAATTGCACTAATATAAGCCGAAAATGCCACTGTATTCAAGGAAAAGTTTCAGCGCAAATAGTTCATCAAGGTTGAGAGTCAATTTTTATGGTGCAACAGAAAGCTTCTCACTCACGGTCAGAGTGTCCAATCATAGAGCGGTAACGCGGAAAATGCCGTGACACATCTGTTGTAATAACTTCTTTTTGGGCAGCGTCTATACAAATTCAAGTCACACATGTCACACATACTGCAAACAACGGAAGATGGTGAAAAGAACGCATCAACGCTCAAGATGTACACTATGAAATTCGGAGGGTGCTTGAATATGCACTGCCTGTAAGCGGTCTTTAATATCCGGGATTCTACGTGCCAAAACCATGAAATGGTTGTGTGGCACGCCATAATGGAAGGCTCCGGAAACTTCTATTATACCCTTTAACGTGAGTTGCGGCCACCACGGTCGGGATAGAATCTGCGACCTTCCGCAGAAGGTCCCAGATTCCATCACCGTAACGGTTATAGTCAACCACCGTGGCTAAGTAAGCGCTCTTTTGAACATATCAGAAATCATGCTGTGTCCATTCACTGCCTCTCTCGGATTTCTACCCCAACCTCGTAATCTAAGCAATACATCTGGTTGCAAGAGTGTCCTCTGTCACGCCGTCACGTTTTTTTTTTTTTCCTTCGTATGTTCTGTGCATTGAGAATCAGATTTCCTTTTCATATTACCAACCAGCCCAAGCGTCAACCTCGTATAAGACAATACGGTCCACATGATTAGCTCCCCGAAAATGCAGCCTGGCAAAAACGCAAGTGTTGATAAGAATATTCGTGTATAGGCTTACCGTACCCGATTACATGATATAATCCGATACCTTAACGGACGACTGAGGGTGCGTAGTATGCGATATCTTGCACAGCCGTTCATCTAATCTTTTTAACGGTCATCTCCCGTGTGAGCCTCAAAACAGTATCTAGCAAAGCAAACTTTCTTGATTCGATTGTACACGAGGTGGCACTGCAGTCACCAAACCACGTTACGCGCGATCCGTCATCGACAGTTCCGCGTTGCAGATAGCGCGGGCAAAATTGAGGGCGAACAAGCCTCTGTTAAGTGAAGCGAGGATGGCTCCCGTTAACCCACATTCTCATCCGCCCGGCCGCTCCGAGAGGTGCGTTATAAACGCTACGTTTTCCCCACTGCCGCGACGACGCACTTTCTCTCGGCGGCCGCAGCGCGTTGATCGGCAGCCCTCGTGCTCGGCCGCAGGGTCGACGAGCTCCTCACTTGCGTTGCCGATACGAGAACGCGAAGTGTCTCAATCGTTGCGTTCTTTCCGATTCCTGGGCCGTAGTCCCGTAGCTGGAAACATTCAGAAAGAAAGGAACAAAGACGTGTTAGGCATTAAAGGGGGCTGCGCGTTGAGGGATGTGGGCAGAGGGCCTTCGGTCTTGGCTTCTCGTTGTGATTGCCGCGTGTCTCCTGGTCAGTGCACCGCTCGTCGACGCAGGTAAGTGTTCGGTGTCCTACGTTTTTTGTTTCTCCGCAGCGCGAAAGTTCTACATTGTTTCGCAACAATACTTGACTGGTATCTCTCCTACGACTCGCACGTAACGTGCAGAAAGTTCGACCTTGCCCTATTAGCCGTGCTCTGGTTCCTAATTTGTTAAAGCAGTCGAAAATATTACGCACTGAGGGTCCGGAGCACGCTCAAATAAGTGTACTGGATAATCGTCAAATGATCGGCTTCTGTGAGAGCTGCACTCCGAAGTGTTATGTTAATGCACTTACGTACAATGACTTTGCCCTGTTTCTGGCTCAGTATTCAAGATTAACCAAGTGTCTATGCCAGTAGTTCAGTTCACTGACAACATGTACGTAATTGAAGGTGTTCAAACTTTATATTTTTCCCGCAATAATCTTCAATACCGGCTGCAGCTTGAATGTTTCAATTTAGCAGAAGTAAGAATATATTCTTAAGAACAGTGTTTCTAAAGCTCTTTGTGTGGCCAGCTGCGCTGTGTAACGGTCGTATCGCCATTTGGAGACTGCGTGGACAGTTCGCATTTCGCGAACGTCCCTACACGTTCGCCGCAACGTTGAAACGGGAACGGAAATGCATTAGCAAAAAGAACATCGAACGTAAACCGGGCGAGCATTCGAGGCAGTGCATGAAAAAGAAAGCGCGCCAGCTTTTCTTGTTTCGTGGCGCGCTCGGCGTTAAACAGTGTGCACCCTAAGGCGGCTAGCCGATTACCCAGCGATGACGTCTCGCCTTATGCAAGCTGGCACGTGTAGCTATCGCTCGAGGAAAAACAGCGCGGTGGACCGCGTCACGGCCGCGTGAGCGCATCGTCGAGGGCGAGTGACATTCGAAGCAAAGTGTGCCACCGTGCGATCAGGCCGCAGCTAGGCCAGTTGCGTGCGAGGTTGAACGAGTTGAACGCGCGCTTCGATATGCATGTAATAGCGCCGCATGCGCACGGTGCTGGCGAGTCTGCAAACCAAACCCGTGTCTCGTTCGTTCGCTTTCGTGTCTCGACGCAGCGTTCAGGAGGAGCTGCCGCTGCGGCCGGCAGTTGGTGCGCCGCAGCCGCATCGTGGGAGGCCGAGACGCCTACGACGGCGAGTTTCCCTGGATTGTGAGTATACGTTGGGGTTTTTCAGAAGAGATACATTTATTAATAGGGAGTTTTCGAATGGCGTACGCTAAGTTAGAGGGCGTAGCGTTTGCGTAGGGGCGCCGTATGAGTTTTCGAATGGCGTTTGACCCCACGCTGATGCACGCTCGCGTCGCCGCGAAGTGGTTATGCGGTCCTTGCGGGCCACACTTTATTTCGGATTTTTTGTGGGCGGATTGCGAACTGTAACGGCGGTTAGAGTTATGACGCACGCGCAGTGGCTGCGACCATAACGGATAGCGTACGCTATTAGAAAACTCCCTAACATTCAAGGAGGCGGTAAACTATATATATGTTGGAAGTCACGGGTTCGATTCCGGTCGCGGCGATTGATGGAGGCGTGAGGGGAGGCAGAACGCTATAGGTGTGCATATGAGACTAAAAAAAAGTTCGGGGGGGGACAACCCGGCCACGTACAGCAAGCACAGGGCGATACTGATTGGCTAACCATGGGAGAGGCCTTTGCCCTGCTTAAATCGTACTTGATAACGACGTAATACATAGAAGCCCTTGTTCTGTTCGATGTGAGTTCGTTAAATAACAGATGGTAAAAATTTTTGGAGATTCCTCCTACGGCGTGGGCCATACTCATTATGTCGTTCTGGCACGTAAAACACGACAAATAATTACTTTTGCAAGAACAGAAATCTGGGCGAGTTTATTAGAATTATTAGTTAACAGTCAGCTCAAGAAACGTGGCTGATCCCCCTATAGTGGAATCGGTGTAACACGAAAGTGAAACTTGTCTTTACAGCTTTTATTGTGCATTGTCTGAGCAACAACAACAAATTGCGAAGTCACATTACGAACGGAAAGCAGCTCAAAACTTGCAGCACACACCTCAAGCAAAAAGCACGCACGAAATTAGCATACACAGGACGAGCGCGTACTGTCACAATTGTTTTTCGTCGTGTGTCAGCAGCGCGCTTCTTTAGTAATTGAGGAAAGACCTTCGTCTTCTCCCGAATTGTGAGTCCGATAAGCGCGTGCGCAGGAGAGACCACGCTCCGTGGGGGCGGCGCTTCGTGGAGGCGGCGACCTTGAGAGCACGTTGAACGCGAGACCATCGTGCCATCTCACCACTGATAACAAAAACGGGCTGAAGTTTCGAAGCTCTAAAGACTGCCGAACGGTGTATGGTATCGTTAGCACTTCACACAACGTACGCTTTGTGGCGTAGTGGTTGACGCCGCGCGCTGAGAATCGAGAAGTTGCTGGTTCCATTCCGCGTGACGGATGGTGGCCTTGAGACTTTTTCTTTGCAATTTCTTTCTATATATTTTTCAACATCGCTTCAGTGACGGAAGTACTTCAGTGGAGACGCAGTGGACCCCGGCATAAAACTCTCGTGTTTTATGCCACCAACAGACACCAGCAAGTAATAAAGGAACAAGACAAGTACTGCATAAGAAGGCTATATTCTCTTATCGCGATACAGTTTTGGCACTGTGATTGTGATCCGCTCTTTAATAAGACATCAGTGTGTTAGCGGAACCGGAAAAAGGTGTACAGAGTGATTCTCCAATATATACATATTTTTTTCATTCGAAAGAGCCATCTCGTGAGTGTAAGCCACCCTTCTTTGAACCTTATAACCTGTGCGAAAGCTTTCCTTGAAGCTAACCTGACACCTTTGTTTTCCTCGTGATATACCCTCCTGCCCGAGCAATCGCTACACAAGTGCGCATGGCATCAGTTATTGGCGTTTGATTGCGACTGCTTCGTGCTTTGCTCGTTTGGCTTTCGATACAGGAGCCGATAAAAATGTTATGGTGTTTTTTTTCTATTGTCTTCTTGGGAGCGGGATGAGGTCTCTGTGGGCAATGATGTGGTTTTCTTATTTTTGTTTTCCATAAACATGTGTGGCTTCCGAGAATAAACGTCAGTTTGTTGTTCGCGCTCCTCTCGTGTCTCTGTTACTGCCCGCGTCTTTGTTTCTATTGCTACCTGCCCGAGTATGTAATTATCCTTATTAATCGACCATTAAAGTCACGTTAGCTTTTACTTCCTGCAAGACCTGTTGTATTGATAAGGGATCGGCCTGTAGCTAAATTGTTATCCCTCGTGTTCTTGTTATGTTTTCACGTATGGGTGGTTTCCTGCAATACGTTTCTTCTGTAAAAGCAGTGACTGTCGAGTAAACTGGATCCTTGTTACTTGTTTTTTGCTGACGAGGTGCAATAGTCAGTAACTTGTAATCGCAATTGCTGTTGCAAGCTCTGTAAGCAGCCGAACAGAAAATTTCGCAGTTTGTTTGCTGATTTGGTAAACTTCTGAGAGAAACAGCAACAGAAACTCACAGAAAAGCAAAAGAAAAAATAACGATTTAAGAATGCCCAGATAAAACTGGCTTGTTTTTCGTATGTTTCAGTTAAAAAGGGTGGAACGATGGGCTTCTTGATATTAAGAACACATTCTGCGGACAGCAATCGCTGTTCTGAACAGCTGGCTGCCATGGTGGTTGTGTTTACGATGCTCGGCTGCTGCCTTGAGAGTGGCGGATTCAATTCCGGCCATGGCGAATGCATTTCGATGGTGAAACACGAGGACAATGTTCTGCGGGATGTCGGTGCACGTTAAACAACTCCGAATAGTCAAAATCTTCTGTTTGCTTGATGATCTTATCGCAGTTTTGGGACGCAAAACTCAATATATTACAGTAAGGCCTTGATGAAGTAAATCTCCATAGGTACGAAAATCTCCAGTAAAGTTAGAAAATAAGTTCGAGACGAAAAAAAAGTGGCGTGCGTTCTCATTAATTTTCTTTCTTAGTGCCGCAGCAACCTAATTAACAGCTCTGAATGATTCACAGAAAAATTTTAAACGTAATAAATGCTGGTGTTTATCATCCCAAAACCACCATATAAATATGAAACTCTATAATGAAGGCCTTAGGAAATTTCGACCATCTGTGATTCTTTAACATGCACATAAATCTAAACACACGGTATTTTCACTCAAGGATTTTCACATTTTCACCATATCTGCTAGATAACCGTGATGGGTAAAGTTTTTAGCTGTAAAAATTGGCCCCGTACCTACATGTTTCACTGCTAATGTCGTCGGAAGACGATAGTCTTGCGTGTGGAGAGCGTGAATAAAACGTTTATTTGATGTTCTGCGCGAGAAAATTAGTGAATTGTTTTCTGGAAGCGCTGCGTTAGTCTCGATTCGTGCAGTGAAGGCGAACGAGCGCATCGAGGCACGTTAGACACGAGTGCCATCTGGCAGTTATCTTCGAAAACGAAGGAAGGCGTGCACGCCCCCGGAGAAAGATGCGCGCCTGTCTCAGAGGCGATAAGGGGTAGAACGCAAAGCGATGGGCAGGTGCCCCCACCGTGTCATCTTAGCAAAGCGTTGGAAACATGTGCCTTTTCGAGCATCGCGTTGCACTGTCAGCGCAGCGTGATAAACACTGCGGTCCTTAGAATTATGTGTGCCTTCATTAGTATAAAGCCACATATACAAAACATCGAGGTGTTGTTATGGTGTCTCAGATATGCGCAATAATTGTTTTTAATTGACAATCTCACAAGTATGAATGCTGAAGCTTGAGCAATATTGGTAGGCGCTGCGGATGGGATTGGACATTTGAGGTATTGTTTGCAAACAGACAAATGTACAGCCATACAGACACACCAAAATTTTGGCTTTGAAGGTCCCCAAAAAAATACTATATATATCGTCTTGTAAAATTATACCTATAGTCGTAAATGTACGGCGCGTGCACGGAACCATATGCCCCTTGAGTGCTAGTAGCCCCTTCCTAATCTTAGCACGCTTTTTTCATGACATGGTAGTACTGAGGCGAAAAGTACCAAAGGAGCACTTTGAACGCGAGTGATAAAGGCCAGAAAACTTTGGCACCAATGTCTTTTCCTAATTTCTTATCTCAAGAGGTTTGCATGCGGGAGGTTTACTTGGGATGTTCACTCATCATTCGAGTCTCTCCCGTGCAAACAGGAGAGCTGGCAGATGGGAGCCTCCCCAAGATTCGTGCAAGCTGACGTTGCGAGGCCTAGCTCCTTTACCAGGACCATCCCTTTCTATTCATGTTCTCGTCTTCCTTTCATATGAGGCTTGATTGCGAGGGCATGGCTTGCACAGATGTGATATGCACGTGTAAATGAATCGAACCACCGCTGTCAAGCGTACAGCAGCACACGTCGGGCAGAAAAATAACAAAAAAGACGCCATCAGTAATCTCTATGATTAGCATGCACAACCTCTGAGGATACAACCCGGCGTCAATGCACGTGCTTGTGCTATCGCGGCTGTGCGGGATAGCTGTCTCTTCCATGGGCGACCTGTTTGAAACTGTGTGGTAGTGTAAGTTCATATCAAATGTCGCGTGGTAAAAAAACTGTTCAAAACGACCATACTTCATTCAATTTCAGGCTGATGGGCTTGGTTGACACAACAGAAAAATTCATATCATCTCAATATTCATACGATTCATGATCGCTTCACCAAGGTTCTATGGTATTATATTCAGCAATAAAAAAAAAAACTCACTGTAATGAGCGTGGTTAGAGATGCAGAGTGGAAAGGAGGAGCCGCATTTCATGCTGAGCGTCCACACGCAGAGGATGGTCAAGTGCATATGTAGTCGTCCTTTTCCTATGTGAGAGGCACTGGGTGTGATTATAGCCTTTATAGCTCCAAAAGTAGAGGGGCTTTAGGCTTACTTTCCGCTTTCTTCTCTCACTTTTTTTCCTTCTCCCTTAAAGGACATTCAGCTGGGCTCCCTTTCGGATGCACACACACAAAAAAACTTCTTTCCCGAACAAAGCCGATTTCTTTTTCTTTCTTTTTAGTATTCCTCTGCTCATCTCACTGTGATAAATATTACGGCTTCTTTCCTACCTTCAAACTGAGACTGTTACTCGCGCATGAACCATAGTGTTGGTCACGGGGGCTGAGCGTTAGGTATGGAGTTCGATTCCACGTGTGTTTGAGCATTCGTCTTATTTTTCTTTTTTTTTCAAATGGGAGAGGTATTTCGAACTTGTGTTCGGTTATTTTGTTGCTTAATAGTGATAAGAAGTTGAAAACAAAGCTAACCTGTGCAAATCATCTGCAGCAAGATTTCATCTAGAGGGTGCAAACCCGGCTGCATCGTGTTAAGAGACGTGGGGAGGGGGATGGGCAGTGCTTGTTTCCTTTGGATAAGGGGGCCGGTGACGGTGAGCTTGAGGGCCCCACCGCAGTGGTCTAGCAGCTAAGGTACTCAGCTGTGGACCCACAAAGCATGGTATTGAATCCCGGCTGTGGCGGCTGTATTTTCGATTGAGGCGGAAATGTTGTATGCCCGTGTGCTCAGATTTGGGTGCACGTTAAAGAACCTCAGGTGACCTAAATTTCCGGAGCCCTCCACTACAGCTTCTCGCGATCATATAGTGGTATTGGGACGTTAGAACCCACGTATTTATCAATGGTGAGCTTGAGGGGGGAAGGTGGCCCTTTTGCGTTAACTTTCCTTCTGGCACCCATGCAAGTCACCTAAGAAAGCATTGCGCACCATAGTACAAAGAGAAAGAAGGGAATTGAAATATGGAAGGAGAGTTCACCCTATCGGTCTGAATACTAACAGACAATCAACGCATAGCCGGTCTAAGTAAACTGGCATGTAACGAGCAGAGTTAGCCTCCATTTACATCACACTCAGTGTTTCCGCTCAGAGTGGTACCGATACTGAGCTAAGCCTATCGCTACTCCACTTTGCTTCCTCTCCTTCATTGGGTATTCGTTTCAATACACTCCTTAGCTTGAATAGGCAACGGTGCCAGAGAGTGATGAGCAGTCTAAGAGACGGATCGACGAAACGCGTTCAATGTCATCACTTTCACGCTTGCTAGATTAGTGGGGAAGCACAAGCGTTTACTCAGCATTACATCATTCTTATAAATAATCGCCCAATGTCTACTGTATATAATTTATCACGCTCTTCAAAAGTCAACAAATGAAAAAATGGGCAGGGGTGGGGAAGCAGGAAGGAGTTCTGAAAGGGACAATAATGTAAAAAGCTGTCACCTTGGAACAACAATTTATTCAAGAACAATTGTCTGTCATAACTTTCACCGTTATAAGTTCATTACTGAAAAAAATGAAGGTTAAGGTTATTATTTTTACTCTTGCCCCAAAATTTAGGCAACTTAACTTTATTTTCACGCGACCGTTTGCGTCACGTCAAGGGAAGGGGATGGATAGAGGCAGAGACAGTAGCGTTCAACCTCGTGTTGCGTATGTTCGCAAGTGTGCTTTTATGTGCGCGTTTTGTATAGCACAGCAATACGTGCATATTTGTGTGGGAAGGAACAGCTTTAAGCACCGCACAGCTACACGAGAAGTTTAGTTTGTACGTCGACTGGTTACCCCTTTACCAACGCGGAGAGTGGCACCTGCAGATGCAGGACACTCCGAGACATAATACTGAAGTGACTAACACCTAGGCAATAATTAAGTGCAGGTGTGAAGCACTGTCACTTAAATATTCGTTAGCTCATAGTAATTTTATCTTGTTCTGACAAGTACCGCGGTGCGACGAAAAAAAAAAATGGCAGTGGTGATGTAGTTGAACAAATCGCTACAAGGTGTCACTACCAGCTCTGCCGCCAGCGTCGACACCTCTGGTGACTCGTGAAAGCGTAAACATCAAGAAGACTGCGAACAAAATAAAATGCTGTGGTGTCACGCGCGTGTGTTTACTGAGTTTCCTTGTGCATTACAGGTATCGTTGAGAATAAATGGGCAACATGAGTGCGGTGGCACAATTATTGGAAAACGGTGGATACTTACAGCGGCCCACTGCCTGCAAAGGTGAGTTGTCATTGTGTTCCCTTCAGCTTTTCGTTTCATATCAGAAAAGCATGTATGAGGTTTTCGCTGCCATTGACATGCACGAGGTGGTCACTTATGAAAGGAAACAAGTTAGTGCATTCTTTTTACCAGACAGCTGAAGGCGCCAGCAAATGATAGCAAGAGGAAGAGATATTATTTTCTTGCGCCAGCTAGAGGTGGTCAGAATAACTATAGGCACAACCTATCAGGTGCCTGCGAAGCTCCCCCTATTATACGGTGGCGCAAAAAGTGAGCCCTGCCATGCAACGTATGCTCCTTCGCGGTTATCTTGGCTGTCAACAAATCACTCCAGAGAGATGCTCTTCCGCTTACTGACACTTGCTATAGCCATCTTTCACAGCGTAAAAATATTTGCGAAACCATACCCTTCCCGCAGCTACTGCTTATTATAAGCTGAACCATACTTTTGCGTTGTTCTTTCATGAGCAACGACCTTGTACACTATTATTATGGCCTTGGGATAAAAATTCAGCTAAAACGTCCAGAATAGGAAATGCCGAAAAACTAGGAGCATTTATACGTAGCACTGAACTTTCAGAATCGCATTGAAACCATCTTCACAGTGAAAAAAATTATAGGACTACTTAAACACCACTCGGACGTCGCAAAAACTTGCTTTCTTTTGTGAAAAACGAATTTCTCTGTGCCATATCGCACCGGAAGCAGTTCTGATGGCCTGAATTTCATGGTAAACTGAGATAAAGATAGTGTAGCACGGTAGTGAAATGTTTAGTCCTACCTCGCGGAGCTCCTTGTATTGCCATAATCTAACTGTTTCTACCCTCCTCCGACTTATACGAGCAGTGGGGGTGTGCTACCAATTTTTTTAGCTGCCTCAGATCAAGTTAAATATTGTATCTTTACTATAAAACAACAGAGAAATGTTGTGTCTATTAATGAAATCAGATGTAAAACAAGTGAATAAAATATGTAGACTACTCGTTACGTATTCTACAGATCAAGCTTGTTGTTGTTCCATTATGTAAATTCGTATATTAACACTAATTCCTTGTCCGTTGTTTTTAGTTTGGCTAACAGTGCAAAAGTAGGTAAATTTTTGCACATACAAAAAAGACTGGTGATACCATGATGCCCTTAATTGTAAAATGACCTTGCTGATGTCTCACGTGAAATTTCTGAATGCTCATAAAGCTAATTAGGTTTTTAAAATTAAACTATTTCAGAGATTCGGGGATGTACCCTCCCATATATTTATAACGCAATACACAATATCAAATACATTGAATATTACGTATAATGTAATATATTTATATTATAATGTCAATTAGTGATTAGTCAGATAACATGGCATCTCATCGAATGTTTGCCTTCTTTCGGAAGTGATGAATTGGAAAATTACTCTGCTTGTATTGCACCAAAGATAGTATTGAACATTTACGACAAAAAATGAATACATATTCGATTTCCCGCAGTAGGCCCATGTGCTCAGATGTGAGTGCACGTTAAAGAACCCCAGGTGGTCGGAATTTCCGGAGCCCTCTACTTCGGCGTCTTTCATAATCATATGGTGGTTTTTGGGACTTTAAACCCCACATATCAATCAATCAATCAATCAATCAATCAATCAATCGATTTCCCGCAAGAAAGAACATCGCCTGGCCTATAGCTCTCAGATAACTTACCTGCTAAAAGTACAAAAGTCTGCGCATACAGCAGTCCTCACATGTCTCATTAGCTGTTCTATGTTAAACCTGCGTCAACATTGCAACGTCAATACTTGATCGTGCACTGTGGTACGCTTGCATCAACATGTTGGTTCTACTTAAAGACGTTTATGGAAACACTCAATTGTTGTTTGTTCATTGCCGTGGTCATGTCTGTGTGCCTAGGTTACATCGAACCTGAGAAATTCATGTTTTTACGTGCCGTAAAATGATTTTTTTTTGTTATCCGGCGTTGTTGTGCTCACCTGAACTGCTCCTAATGATGTGCAATAAACTTTGCATAGTGTTGTAAAAAGTTGTCGAACATTTCTTTCTAATCAGTCGCATAAGCACAGTGGCGTAGCACGCCGACACCATTTCCTCTCTCACCCTCTCCTTAGTTTTTCGCCATGGCATACATAGCGAAAACAACTATATTAAAAAAGTGCCCCCACTCCTCCGAAAAAAGTATTTCTGCCTACGCACCTGCATATGCAGCATGATACGACATTATGATAGCTTAAAAAACTGTCCTTGATAAATAATTTTTTTCTGAATTTTTTAGCTAATTACCATCGCACGGCAAGTGCAACAAGATCAAAAGAAAGCAAGCAGTGACTACAAATGCCCACTACTCGTTTACTCTTGTTCGCTTGAACTCTGTTCCATTTTGTTTTTCTTTTTCCTTTTTTGCTTGAAAATTATTTTACAAAACGAGCGGCGCATTGAAGGGGCACATGAGATTGATAACCATAACGTCGGATGACTAACTAGCGTCTTGTGAACGTGATACTAAATCGAGGGTCCAATGCTTGATCATTAAAACAACGGTACAAACGTATTTACCACAGCAAATATTTGAACAATCGCCTCGCCAAACGCTCGTGACGTGAAACCTTTGGACTAAAATGAGCTAAATTTCATGCTCTGGAACCAGGCCATGTGATGTTTGTTGAACGAGAACTATATGAGTGCTACCGTGCCACTTGCACTGTTACGATAGCAGTGTTCTCTTTGATTTGGATGTATCATTTAGGGGTATAAACATGACTATTTCACTATTGTATCTATATGTTTCTATTTTTATGACATCTACACTGACACGTATATGTGTTTTAAAGTATGTGCAAAAATGTCAAGCAGCATTATGACAATACGGTTTGTAATTCGAGAGGTTCGTTGTGTGAAGACCGAGAATGCGAGACCAAAAATGCATTGAGTTAATAAATGAAACAGTACAATGCTGACCAACAATTCGCGCAACTTTAACTTCCTTTGTCTTCGCGTTTCGTTATACATTGTTGCATCGATGGTGCGCTCTTGTACAAGCACTTCGTGCGAGATAGCATGCGTGTATGTATTCATCCTCACCATGTATTGGGGTTGTCCATGGTAAAGAAGATCATCGATGAGATGAAGCTGCCACGTGATGGTTCTTGACGTGGCGTGATTCCCTCGCAGGGCGACTCTGCGGAACTTGCGAGTCCGTGTGGGCGAGTACCACTTGTACCAGGCGGAGTTGGGCCACTCGTCACTGGACCTGGCACCAGAGAAGTTGCTGCTGCACCCCATGTTCGGCCAGCCGAAAAGGCTTAGCAACGATATCGGCCTGCTGCGGCTCGCCTCGGACATCCCGCTGGGCGAGTTCGCCGTGCCGGCCTGCCTACCGTCGGCCTCCGACAGAAGCCTCTACGCCTCCGGCAAGAACGGCACCGTTGCCGGCTGGGGATACGTCCGGGAACTGCGGCTCGGTGAGCATCCAGTGCTACTGCACCTCGTAAGGACGGGGATTCCCCGGAGCTGCAGGTTCGAGCGCGAGTGCGGGCTTCCGGGTTTTCCCAGCCGCCACACTTCTGCAAGGATTTCTCCTTGGGGTGATTCCCCGGAACGCTATGGCTTTATGACGGTGGCCCCGGCAGGAGCTGAAGGTCGATATATTCATACCTGTTATCCCGGAATTTATTCCAGTTAGGCGATGAAAAAGGATCGCTCGACTGTTGTGGTCACGACAGGTGCGCTTAACTCGGTGGTTTGTGAATGTGGGAGACGTTAAATCTGGAAAGTGTATGGCCGTTCAATAATGTAGCGTCTGTCACTTTCCGCAGTTCAACCAACCTGTTATAGATAGGCACACACGCAGAGCATGGACCTTTATGGGAATCAGCTACTGCGCATTTAAAATTCTGACTTAACTTCCAAGAAAGATACATATATTTATAAGAAAATCTTTAAAAAAATCGGAGAATTCGGCGAGCTTCTTTAGTTAGTGTTATGTACCTCTTTTTGTCTGAAAATAATTCTGAATGCTAGTCAGCAGCGCAGGAAATGAAAGTTTAATTTCATACAACATGTGCTGAGAAGGTGAAATGAAGGCTGTGACTCCCTTCAGTATTTATGAAACTTGTCATAATGAACCTAGATATAAACCATGAAAGTTCCAAATGTGTGTGACTGTATTCACTATGAATAACTACTGTTATAGAAGCATTTTTGTGAGAAAAAAATGAACGTCCTCTATCAGTTGCGACAAAATCATGGAAATGCGTTTGACCATGCCCTTTTTTGATAATAGATAAACATTTCCGTGCATATTCATAAATGCGTTGTTTTGTCTGCACCTTGCAGTCACAAAGCAGTCTTATCAGTAAGGTCAAGCTCCAGTTCCATCGCATCTGGTTTTCTATACGATACGATTCGACACGTGTGTAACGAACCGCTACCGAATGCAGTTTTTTTTTTTCCCTTTCGTAATCCGGAAGGTGTGACTGTGGGAAGAGCGCTCGCACCCTAACGACTCGTAAGCAAACCGGTTAGCGCCGGTTAAAGCTGCTTTCGATCACGTGTCGTCCGTGCGGATGCAATTGCAGCAATGCATCCGAATGGGATTTTCATATGTTAAGAGCCACTCGTGGTGCGGATTTGCGTCAGGTATGGTAATCTCATATCTGGTGGCACGAAAAACAATAGCTGCTTACTGCGTTTATTCAGCACGCTATAATATCAGCACTGAGTCACAAGAGGAAAACAAACACATCTGCAGTTTGTTTGTTCATCTTGAAGACTGTTTAGTTCATGCAACAGACTATAATGATCGACAGGGCCCTATGACAAAGCGTGGTCTGCTCGACACCTCACCTGAACGGCTCAAAATTAATGCGATACCCACGTTTTATAGATCCAAATGGGTCTGGTTTTTCATGACCTTGCTGAGTTACAGGAGTGCAGGTAAATGTTTGGTTTGCCAAACTTGAAGACAAAAATAAAAAAAAAGTGTGTGTATGGGGGCACGGGGCAGCTATGCACTATAGTGGTGTGAAGCGGCAGAGCTGATTCTTTTGCCTTCCTTATTTCGCTTTTCTTTCCCACCTCTTCCAATACCTAAGTATACAAAACTGTGCTATACTTTACTCTTTTATCTACCGCCTTTCCTTCACTTCTTTTTCCCACCGATTGCCCCGCTGCGGTGGTATAGTGGCTAAGGTACTCGGCTGCGACCCACAGGTCGCGGGATTAAATCCCGGCTGTGGCAGCTGCATTTCCGATGGAGGTGGGATTGTTGTAGGCCCATGTGCTCAGATTTTGGTGCAGGATGAAGAACCCCACGTGGTCGAAATTTCCAGAGCCCTCCACTACGGCGTCTCTCATAATCATATAGTGACTTTGGGACGTTAAACGCCACATATTAATCAAATTACCCTTTCCCACCGATTACTATACGGTACTTTATATGGCTATGCTTGCTGACCTTTTACCCATCTCCTATGTTTCTTTGTATTCATTTCTCTATTTCTTCTTATGTCTATCTAACTTCTTCTACTTCTTCCACCTCTCTCTTTCTCTTATTATATCTCTCTGCACTCGTTATCTCGCCCCTATATTTTTCTCAGATTCTGCCTAATTTTTATTTTTCACTTTGTCTTTCATTATTTCTCTTTCTGTCTTTCTGCTCGTTGTCTCGCCTGTCAAAGTTAATATATTACTCGCCGAACAAATCAACGCGCATGTGTTAGTAATGAAGGAGAAAGTAAAGAGAAGGCAGGTGCTAGGATTGAGCGGACGCATTAGCCCGGCTTGAACAACTTCGCTGTTAAAATGTGCACCACCCGCATTGATACAACGTGCGAGATTACAGCGCAGGTGCTTCAGATATAGCGCCTTGATTTTGTGATAGAAATCAATGTGACTGCTGTCGACAGGTTTCTGTCGTCGCTGTCATGTTCAGTATAAAGTCTAAATCAGTAACATCACCCGCGAATCGCATGTTCTACCCACGAGTGCTGGTAACGAACGAGTTTGAAGCAGAGATGAAGCGAGGCGGCTATCTCCATCGCACAGAGGGTGCCTTCAATAACATCGCTCCACGTGTGAGGCCTGCCATCGGCTGCACCTCAGGCAGAAAGTCAACTTGCCTCCAGGCTTGAAGGAACATGAAGGGATGCAGAGGTAGGAGCGCGTGGTTGTGTAGTGCAACGACTCTTAGCTCGACCACAAAGGTGCAGTCGCAATCACTGGCGCGCTCGTTATCTCGGTCGACATCAGCAAACAGCTATTCTACACGCTGTTCTTAAAGATCACCGGTTCGCGTTGAGAAGACAGACTGCCCTACAAGCGCTTTTTTTCGTAAAGCGACTTTTTTCGCTCTTATTAGAATTTAGCGAAAATATGCCAAATGGGACATTGAAGAGTTCGCTGCTAGCCTTACTTACTTCATATGACTGTACAATTTGTTCCGTTCATTACTTTGTCCTTGTGGCGAAAATGATACTTTTTAGGAGCTTGCTCGGCAATCTCGGCAAGCGGACGTGTACGCCAGTGTTGCCATTGTACACTTCTACGGTCACCGCTAACGGCAGTGAATATAACAATGCTCACTAGATGGCACGCCACTACCCAGGGCGTATTATGTAATACTTATCACTAAGTATTAGGGCTTGGTGGCGTTAGCCACCGCCCGATCCAAAGGGTACAGCCATATCAATCTACCCATCCATACATCCATCTGTTAGGGAGCCTTCATGTGCGCGTCGGAGGACGCGAGGCGGCACAGACAGAAGACTCTGCCCAGCTCACACATGAAGTCTCCCTACAATGCGTTGGTCGGTTCTCGATAGCGCGTGCACTTTCCTGCTCACGACTTTGTCCACTTCGCTCTCGTCGCTTCGTAGGCCCGACAGAACGGGACATGTTCATACGATGAGTGTTACGCACGGGTACCAATTTCCCCCCCAAGTCCCCTCACCAGTCTGCTCTCAGCCCCGTTGAAGACCACCTGATAGCTTCACGTCTACCATTTATGAGCGTTATACGTTTCACTCACGGCAGCAGCCAGTATAGCATAAAACAGCAGGTGGTTAACATTGCTGATCGGCGTGGCTAACACTCTGCATTGCCGGCTGCGAAAAGTGCCCGACAACGCTGCCTTTGGCGTACTGTACACGTCATGCACCGGCTCGTTAACAAACCTTCCTACAGAAATGGTCTTGCCAAGAAACACCTGGGGCACCTCCGAGCAAGTTCCTCGATCATCATTTACTTTGCGGATATGGCGGTGATTTTTTTTCTTACCACGTCCAATTGCTTCAAGTTGTTCAAGACTTCAGCCTCTTTATTGTAATTATGATCGCACTGAAGCATCCTTGGCATGCAAAACAATGTCACCAGCTGTGAGTTCTAGTTCCTTAACACAAGAAAAAAATCACAGCTTATTCATGGACTGAAGGGTGATGAATGGGGCAAAGCGTCCATCTGTCCATCCGCGCTTCCGTCCATCCTTTCGTTCTTGCTTCTGTCTGTCCGTGTGATCGTCCGTATGTCCGTCCATGCATCCGTCGATGCTTCCGTCCGTGCGTGCGTCGATGTGTCCGCCCATGCGTCCATCCATGCATCCGTGCATCCGTCTGTCCGTGCATTTGTCTGTCTGTCCGGCTGTGCGTTCATCCATCCGTTCATCTCCAAGTACCATTTCGCATCTTTTCATCATGTATTCTTTATATAGAAGTACCGCCATCTAGCGAACTTTCAAGGACTAAACGAGAGGTGGCTGCCTATTACTACTACTACGACGACGACGACTACTACTACATACATTGCAGACGCACGACCTACGGCATAAGGAGCTTCACTCGTAAAATAGAGAAAGTGGTAGTAATTTGTTTTTAGGCCATAGAAACTATTAGGGCGTATAGTGCAAGCACTAAGCACACTCCAGCACTCTTGTATATTGTGTAGTTGATTGGCTCATGAGAGCACAGCTAAAGGAATTGGCCGTTCAATGACTGCTTCGACTCGTTCGAAATGGTTTATGCATGACCAAAGGGACGAGATAACACTTTCGCTTCTCGATCAGCTTGTCGACATGGCTTCTTTGACATGTCACTCTGAGTGCGCAGTATTGGTTGAAGCGATGTGTGAAGGTGGTTTAACACTATAGATTGCTAAGAGGTATTTATGATTGCTTTCAAAACTCTGCAACTAAGAACGCTGCTCACCACAGCTATATATGCGCTGACCTTATATAGAAAAACGCTAATTACGTACGGTCAAGTTCGAGCAAAAAATCAATTTAAAGGTAAAAGACATGCACAGGTGCTCAGACATGCACAGGTGCACAGGTGTCATAAAGCCTGTATTTGCACAGTTCTAGTGCAGTTTTTAGGAGTGTGTGTCAACAAGCGGTCTTCACAACAATGTTGTCTAAGGTTGAATCGGACTGTATTCCTTGGACAGAGCTACTTGCAAACTGGCTGGGCCAAAATCAACTCTCTTTTCTTCATGTTTTTTGTAGACCATGACATAAATACTTTTAGTATTGTTTACAAATATGTTTTATTCTAGCCATAGTCAGAAGCAAGAGTGATACACGATGAGTAACGTCGAGACCTTCACAAATACGCTACGTTTCTTCTCCAAATTGAGATAGTTTTATATGCTTGTTAAATGCATGGTGTTAAGCATAACATTTTGTCAAAATAGCCTGTTTTGAGAAGGACATTCTTTCTACATCGCTCGACCAAGATTAATATGCTTCAATGTGCAGACTCCTTTAAGGACGAGAGCCTGAGTACATACATGACGGACGTGCTCCAGAAGGTGGAAGTGCAGCTTATGAGCAACGGCCAGTGCAATGGACTCTACATCGAGGCGAAAAAGTCCATCCGGGTCGCCAGGGAGCAGCTCTGCGCTGGGCACAAAGAAGGCAAGAAGGATGCCTGCACGGTAAGCGCATGAAAAGAGCTATACGAACATAAATACGATGCAACTAAAAAAAGCAAAGAATATGAACACAAAGAAAACAAACGAGAACACAGCCGTTAATGAACATTCTGTAGCGAAGATTGAATTTTACTGTCTGAGAAAGAAAGCTCTATTGGATTTTAGCATCAACCACACAGATAGCATCAACGCGAAAGAAGTCGTTGTCATTTCCACAGGATGGCCACATCATTCTTGTCTGCCTTACCCTTTCCGCGCAGTATAAACTGCGGTGTTGTGGCATTGCGTTGGTGAAGAAATAATCTGGTAGCTCTTGGGTTGGGTGCCAACGTAACCTATTAGTAGGATTTCATGCAAAAACCTTCTTGCTTACTGATAAGCCGCAGTAATTATTAGGCATGTTTTACGCTGAGACGTGTATGGACTTACTACTTCATTCTCAATTGTAATGGTTTACAATAGATCGTCATACATACGAGCGTATGATGAAATACCGATAATATATATGCAAATAAAGTGTTCAACTCACTAATGAAATTACCAAAAGTAACCGACCCTTTAATCAATATTGTTAAAAGTCGTTATCGATAACGATATAATGGTATGGTTCAGAAATGATATCGTTATTTTTGTTTAGTTGTCTGCGCGCGATTTTTATACCAAGGGAAACACCTCTCGCTCCGATGAAGCAGGTCTACGTTCTTCAGGTGTGGGATGTGACATTGGCGTACTTTTACAAATTCCATGATACGGGTGATTGACGTTCTTGCCAGTGCTGCCAAAGGGAGGTGTTTGCAAATCGAACACTTCAATTTTGTGCCTGCCACTATGATCCATGCCACCATTTTCGCTCCGGGCTATCGAAATAGCATCTTGAATACCTGCAAGATGGGAAGTGATTTATGAAACTAGTTAATATATTTATTCGGCATTGGTTAATTAGATATTCTGTACTTCTGCAATCTTTGTTGCCTCTTTTTCATTGCACGAATCCTTTTGTCTCCATCCGTCTCCCCACCTTTCCCCTGTTGTTTTTCCTAGCGTATGGTGGTGAACCAGGAGATTCTCTTCCAGTTTCACACCAGCCTTTTCCTAATTTGTCCCTACATCTTTCTCCTTCATTATTATGTCTACTTGTGACTACTGTGCTGTATAATTTACCTACTGTGTTTTTTGTCCTTATTTTAAGAAGGAAGCATATGACCCCACGTAATTCACAATATAAGGATTGAGTGAATGTTGTCTTTATTGCTATATCAATGTCCTAACAAATTGTCGTTAATGGAAAATGTGGTATGATACCTGTGCTGAGAGCAAGCAAAAACAGCAGTCGTTCAGATTGGTGCATCTGACTTTGCATTCAATGCCGCAGGGTGACTCTGGCGGGCCCTTGATGGTCCTGGCAGATAACACGTACGTTGTCATCGGCGTCGTATCCGGTGGCATTGGCTGCGCTCGGCCGCTGCTCCCGGGACTGTACACTCGCATCACATCCTACATGCCGTGGATAATGAGTCACCTGAGGAGCAGCCGCTAGTGGCCTACCAGTCCGTAGTACGAACAACAAGGAAACTGCGCTCAGCATTGACTGATGTTGTTTTTATCCAGATCCCTTAGAGCACATTGCTGTTGCCAAAGAATTCAAATATCTTAAGCTATTTATTGCAGTGTTTTGAGTTAGAGTGTTTTATGAATAATGTTTACAAAAACTCGCCATGTCGTGAAAGCTTTGTTAAACAAGAACTGATCGTCTAGGAAAAAGTAGCGTGAACGTAGCACAAGAAAAACAACAATCTTGGCTGATGTCGCAAACCTCGCAGTCCGCAGAAAAGTTTGCTTATTCCCTGACATCAAACAAACATGAAGCTCAGAAATGTAGGAAAAGAAGACGAATGAGTCAACATGTCTAGGCTTAACAATGAGTATGCAAGCTGAACATGGTGGATGTTTTAGAACCGATATTAAGGTGCATAAAAAGGACATCCAACTAATAGAAGCGTTGGACTATGCAATCAACTTCAAGGGTGTTTAAATAAAGTGCCGCTTTCACATGGATGAATCTAGCTTGATAAAGGCATGTCCTCCTTGTTTAACATGTGTTTTCCCCGTAGCCTGCCTGCATCATACTAATTAAGGGCAGTTATACAGCAGTCAATGAAGATTATCTAGGCTTGAAATGGTGTTTCTAGCGAATGTGCATAGTATAACGTTACTCTAGTGTTCCCGAAGAATCAGCAATTCTTGCTCTTCAGCATCTGTTCAGCATTTGTCTTCCGAAAAGCCTTATGTTTGTGTTTTGTTTAATATTCTTCGGCACCTACTTTCTTTCATCGCTGTTATTCTTTCATATTTTTGAGCAAATGTCTGTGTACAAAGCGTGCAATTCGCGAGATACCTCATTTATGCTTCGGCAAGAACCCTTGTGTGTTTTGTACAGTCCAATAACACCCATTGTCATTGTATGTGTGTATGTGTGTGAAGAAACTAACATTTTATTGCTTTATCTCATACCTTTGATTTCAATGCTTCCATCTTCTTCTTCACATCAATCATGTCATCTAGCAGAATTTAGCATACCTTTTAAACATTACCTGTTTGATCTCAGACCACTACATCAACAGATATTACTGCAAGCCTCCCTTATCAATAAACATGAGCGCATGTATTTGGTCCATATATGCAACCTTTATATAAAATAACAGAAAGCATGTGAGTGAAATGAAGACAGGGGGGGGGGGGGATGACTTCAGAAGTAATGCCGCAAATTAAGTAACCAAATGTTGTTGCATCACGAAATGGCAGGCCACAGTCATGCACATTTGAATAAAAGGCTACTATGGGTGATAATATAAATGTTATTACCCATAGGTAGGTTTTTTATGTAGGTATTTTGGACTTGATACTTTTAAAACTTTCTCGTATGCCTCGGCAGTAAACTTCCAAGCCTCCAAGTGTTCCACTTCAATATTCCTAATTAAACCTAGAGATCTAATTGGGTTCTTTAAATTAAGCATTTGTGCCCTATTTTACCTCTGCATGTGTACGTAAAGCCATCTCAACTTTTCCCAACTCTGTATTTTGATTTCAAAATAACATTTGCAGTGGGCCATTACTTCTTCTTCAACCTATTTATTTGCTATTTTTGGCGGGAATATTGCATTTAGGATTATGTGCGTTACCACGTCCATCACATGAAACACATAAAACAATGTCTCGAAATTTATTTTGACAACAAAGAAATTAAAGTGGACAAGCGTTTTTCGGGATGAAGAATGTAGATACGCACATTGTTGAGGTTGTGTTTGCAAAATATCTTGATCAATGTGTTTTTGTTTCGAAATGTTTTTTCAATCGGTGCACGAGAGTATCCCTAAAGACTTAGTACAACGAACTCCAATACGTGTTTATATTTTTTTATAATACGACAATTTTCATGTAGAAAAAAAAATGCACGGGTGATATGTGTGTGAAACATTCGAATTCATTCCTAACTGAAAATCGTGTTTTATTGCATAAGGTGATCACTTCAAGTTAATTTCATAGTTTGTTTGTGCTGAAGTTTGCTGCAGCTACAATAAAAGTGATTCCGATTCGTACAACAAAAGTTTCACCAGATATGCAGAAGATATCGGGCTGACGAACGCTTCAACACACACACATATATATATATATATATATATATATATATATATATATATATATATATATATATATATATATATATATATATATATATATATATATATATATATATGCCGAATAACTGAGAACTGCCGGCATATATATATATATATATATATATATATATATATATATATATATATATATATATATATGCCGAAGAACTTAGAGAGCCTAGATAGATCCATATGTACACTTTATTTTGATGCATAAAACACATCGCCAACAAGTTCAGTGAATAGATAAGACATCCCTTCTCAATGAGAAGTAAGGCCAAAAAACAAACGTGATGACAGAGAACATCAGCTCTCACAGCCGTGCGTATGACTTGGATTGCATTTTACATCTTGTGTTGCAAAACAAATGCTATCGTACAGACCTGCTCTGCTCTATGTACATATATGCACTAGGATGACTGCAATACGTAACTGTGACATTTTTTGCACCTTTATTTCTAGAGGTTTACAAACAACAAAAGCGTGCATTTCTTCCCGATGGAAAGCTGTCAAAAATGAATGGGGTATTCTAGTTCATTTCAGGTGTCAATTATATAAAATTTGTTGTTGTAACTTGAAAAAGTTGACTTTTAGAGATGTCGATCCACATTTTCCTGTACAAAATGCTTTGGTGTATTGGGCGTGTGAGTTGACAGAATGCATCTAATTCTAAGCTCTATAGTTCGCTGTCCTATATGAAATATCGTATAATGCAAGCAGCCGACATCTGACGTTAGTTTTGTAACGCGAACAGTCTATTTATATACTTTGCATGTCCTCACTCAATTTTGCTGTATATTTAGTTCACAGTGTCACAATTCAGGAAACGGGAAGAACATCCCAGAAAGAACAAGAGAGAGAACGACAACAGAAATACAAAGTTATTTTAAATATTGTGAGCACAACCCTAAACAAGACTGTTTTCTAGACCTTCAACTTTGTCATTTGGGCATGTGTGAAACAGGTGTCAAAGATAATGCGATTGCGGTGGACAAACGAGAAAAGAGTGCTCGTTGCAGTGGTGCAAAATGTAGTGAAAAAAAAAACAGTTGACTAGCAGCACTCAACAGAAGACTTGGGCTCTAGACCTCAAGCACTTCGATCAAACATTCATGATGACGTTGTGGTTGCATCAGGAATATTTCTTTGTGTCTGTACAATACCGTCACTGTGCATCAGTGTGCCGAATTCGTGCTAAGCATGAAAGTGACGAGGCTACAATTAATGCAAATTAAAAGAAAATGAACCTCTGAAAGCATGCTTTTCACAAAATTTCAACATAGTTTCATCAACGTTCTCAAAATTAACAGTGCCTATAAAAGGTGCATGAATAACAAATGATTAAAACGATATATTTATGAAGAGAATAACAATGGTCTGCATTGCAGATGACTACTACTTACAGGAACATTGCAATGTGCAGGATACACTACTCTGTACAGTAATAAATAACGCTGATTACTATAATCAGCACACTTTGTACCTAGTACATGATGTATACAGTGGCGCATAAGATCGACAAGCATATGCTTATGAAATCAATTAACAACGGAAATAAGGAACATGTCATAAATGGTTGAAATCTTGAATGCACATTAATTCACCTACTCAAATAGTTTCAGAGAAGCCGCCTTTGTCCGTTCTTTGAATATTATATTTGTGAGCTTTATCTAAAAGAAGCTGCAAGAAGTTGATCACTGTATGCTTTTTTACGGGATATTTAATTGAACATTTATGTATGCTTCATACTTTTGATTTTTTGTGACCACCATTCTGTAGCCTTCTGTATCCTCATGTTTATTGAGCATGAAGCACATTTGTAAATACAGTCGTATTCATGAACCAAGCGATACATTCTCATATACTATGGAGCACTTAATGGTTAATCCTCCCATTATCATTTTCGAGCAGAAATACAACAACCATTGCAATGACTTATCACTCGAAGCATAACATTTAACTGAATTATTGCGGCAGCAGCTGCAATGCTAACAAGAGTGCTGTGATTATGTGATACAAGCCAGATTTAGTAATGCGCTTAAATTTCGACGTAGTAAGTTATATTCACCCAAACGATTGTCCAACCTGTCATTTTACAAGATAGATATTGCCGCTTGTGAGTGCTCCCCTGGTTGAAAGAGCTTATTGGCTGTCATGCTTCCGGGCAGAATATATCTTGAATTGAAATATAACACGCACTGTAGGATAGCTCACATGAGTACCACAAGTATATCTCAGACATGATTACTTCTCTAGAACATAGTCGGACGAATAGCAACGCAAGACATGTATATATCTGTTACTGCAGTAGCACTGATTTAAGTGGCTTTTGTGGTGCTGAGATAAATACGCCAGGGCTGTTTGGTACTGCCCTAAAGCAAATGTCGCTTATCAACAAGAACTTTAACTGCTCTATTGACCCGGCTTTAGATTGACAGAGTAGACAAATATCATTTTAAAAATTGTATGCAAATACCTAAAATGTTTAATGCTAACAGAGTTGTTAGCGTAGCAATGGGAATTGTATGCATTTTCCGTCACTAATTTTAAAAAATATGGGCATGTGCACGTCTTTTGAAGGGAACGGAAACTGCTGTCCACCATTCGTAACTACATTGTGCCATCTAAGCCATAATCGACCTGATAAGAGCCATGACGTTAGATTAGAATTTCAAGTGCTATTCTTTGCGTAATGCATTGATGTTGCATTTGAAATAGCAGTTTAAGCTTAGTGGCAGCACAGGAGGCAGCATCAGCAGCAAGAATCGTTCAGGTGAGATGGCAGCATGGCTTGTAAATTACATGGACACTATTTCAAAATAGCCACTTGGTTTCAAGGTGACAAGGACGTGCTCAAAATTGAGTACAACCTAAATATGAACAACGCCCACAGTATCAACGCTCGCGTCTGCAGCCCGTAAGCATAGGCAGTGTTACATCAAATTCCTGGCGATGCTGTCATGGTCGCCGCTGTCCGGTGATATGTAGTCCATTATCCAAGGAAGGAAAGCCGTGACTCGTGTGTAGATGCCGGGTGTCCTGGGCAGGGCACAGCCGTCGCCCGCAGCCACCACGCCCACAACCACGTAGCGGCGGTTGTTCAACGCAAGGAGTGGTCCCCCGGAGTCACCCTGTGCAATGTTCAAGAATTTTACAGCTGAAGTGCTTGAGCGTGTTGGTGCGACATATTGGAAATAAACGGCGCGAGAAACCATACAAAGGGGGACAGTGCTTTGTATGTGTCTCTCTTTGTCTTACTTTCTTGTTTTTCGCGATGTTTGCTTCCAATAAAGAAATTCACTTGAAAATGTTGCGCAGAGCTTTCGGTCTCAAAGGACAATAATGTAACTGCCGAGGTTTCCCCACTTATGAGACCAAAGTAATACAACAGTTCGCAGGAAGATAGGCAGGCGTCCACTGATTATCATTCACAGGAAAAAGTGATGTTGCTGCAGCTATTAATTCGACAAAACTTCTCACTCCCTCAGGGCAGCAGTGTTGCTGCCTTGGCCAAGACAAGATGCTTTGTGATAATAATGAATCAGCGACGCTTTTTACTCGGTTACTGCTACTCAACCTGTTCCAACCTATCGCTACCGATATAAAGTTAAAAATGTGCCAAAATTATTAAAAAAATTCTGTTTTTTTTATGAATGAAGTGGTATCATTCATTCAATTTACTCAGGTTTTGTTATTTCACTAATCACGTAAAAAGATAACGTGAAGGTGACTTCACTAATGGCAATAAAAGTGGCAATAAAACGAAAGGCGAAACACAAATGGACAAGTTTCATGATTTAATGTCAAGAACCACTATTCTGATGAGCATGGTTCCAATTGCTTCCATGTGGCACAAATTTTGGGTGATGACAATCATAGCTAATATCAGTTATTTTGTTAGAAAATCTCACAGTTATGCTCATCAACAGAAGCAAAAGGGTGAGAGAGCGACGCATGTATAAAACAGATCTCCGTAAATATTACGTATACTATGTGGCAGTATCATGGTCCTATACATTGCTTACAAAACTACCGCGTTAAGATAAACCATTCACCAAGTGAACAGCCCCACACAATAGCTGTGAGTGGTTTCGCACTAAGGAGATAAAGATGATCTGACTTAACACGCATGAAGGTAAGAATGTAGGCGAGCCGGAAACGGTGCACTCTTGGAAAAATTCGCGTGAACACGACTGACCGCGCTCGCACTGTCTCCTTCTCGTTTTGTGTTTTCCATAGTGTTGGCGCTAATTTTTTTTTTCAAGATTACGCAAGAAGTCTGCAGCCAATTTCCAATAATTATATTTCACATTTCTGGTCCTAGTTACTAACCTACACGTAATGGCAGCTTGAATAAAAAATACTCGTGTGACGAACTTAGCTGAACATCTTTTCTTAATCTTGCCCTTCGTGTTACATAATACGTTAAAGCTAAGGTGTAGTTAGCTGGGCTCGTTGGTAGGAATCCGTAGTAGGAGCAGGGCGGAAAACAAGACAATGTACAACGGAAGAAACAGCAGAAAGAAGCACTGACCGGAGTTAAAAGAATAAATTCGTATTGTTAGCTACGGTTCTATTGAGTCGGCACTGTACTGACATACAATCATTTTATTGTAAGTAGATAGGCTAAAAATAAGTGACGTTTCTCTAAATTCGAGGGCAGGGAAATAGAATGCCAAGCAGCATTGACATCTTAACGCAGAAGCATACGTTGTTGCTGGGGTAACGTTTAGATTAAACAATTTCGCTAACTTTTTTTTGAAAATTCATATGAACGTTTGATTTAATGCACCCAGAAATTATAACTATCAGGACGAGAGATAATTGTAAGTGCTTACGTGGCAGGCATCTTTTCCACCTTCTTCAACACCAGCGCACATGTGGTTGTCGAGAACTCGCATGGAGTGGTTGTGGAGCCAGGTGTTGCAGATATGGTTGTCAAATACAGTCAGGACCGCCTTCAGTGGGACGGCTGCATCACAGTATTAGAAATAATCATATGGAGACAGCCACTTTCACAAGAAATAATTACTCGAAGCCTAGGTAAGTATACTCACCGTATTGAGAGAGATTGGGCTTGGGTCCCCAAGCCACTCAATATGGTGGATATTCAATAAGGATTTTACTAACTTGAATATACAAAGCCCGCAAGAACTGAATTGTCCACAGAAATAGAAGTATACGAATAATATGCTTATTTCATACGTCTTTATTTTAATCGGCGTGCATTAAACAAGTAACTTACCGCCCTATTGGTTAATTCAGTATACGTTTACTTTCTTCTTCGTATGAACAACGGAATGACTTGTTATTTTTGTTTAGCGTTTAAAAAGAGAAATACCACTCCGGAAGGAAGAAATTATGCATCGCATACGAGGCAAGTTGTCATGAATGCAATGTATAATTATATAATAATACTAAAATAGCCAGGTCATTCACGCTAAGTGGTTAAAGGTGCTGCGCCCACGTTTAACTAAGATCTTCAAGTCTTTTTCTGTTGTTACACCTATACATCGACCACTATGACAAAACCTTTTTTATTACATTTGCGGCTCTACACTTACTAAGCTAATAGCATGCACGAGTCTATGAACTACTGATACGGCACAAACGCATGTGACACTTTGTTATACAAAAACATTCACTTAGATAAGTTCACGTACTACAAAACAGTGTGTGCAGTTTGCACGAAGTCGCACAAAGCTTGGCCCAGCTAAGCACGGACGCATCGCCACTCGTACTCTCCAAAGACCATTACGTCCATCTTGAAGATTCACGACTTCCATACCCGTCTTCATATTCCTCTTTTGTGCTTTACTTTCGCCCCTCCTCCCCTTCATTTCCGACTTTATTGCTACCCTGTATGTGCTTTACAAAGCTGTGCTATGCTCGGCTAGCGTGCCCGTAAAGCCAATTGGTTGGAGTCTTTCCTTCGGATCGAGGGAACATGCGCCAGAGGGTTCCTGGACTAGGGAATCCTCCCACTTTAGGGTGATACTAGGCATCGCTCGGAACACTGTTTTCAGATAAACGTTTATTTCTCTCTCTCTTTCTCTCTCGTATATTTTTTCTGGCTATCTGCCTGTTTCTCTTTATTTCTTGATTTCTTGATTTATTTATTTCTCTTTCTTTCCTTCTTTCTTTTTTCTTTCCTTCTTTCTTTTTTCTTTCCTTCTTTGTTTCTTTCTTTCACCCTAGTTTTCATTTCACCCTCGTTTTCTCCCCCATATGAGTCATTACGAGCCACGCCGTTGCTGGTAGTAGTGATATTTGTGCGAAACTCTCTGACACAAACCCGTGCATTAGAATCTTAGCTTTCGGGCGCAGTCCCGTCCTTTACACATATCTAGATCAACTTCGATATTAAAACGGGAGCAATGAAAAGCACGGGTCGGGGCTACAAAGCTAAGCCACCGCAACGCAGCCGGAGGTCACTAACCTGGAGTCCTGGGAACGTCCTCGGACACTTGCCCCCAGCCAACGACGGTGACGTTGATGCCGTTTGTGTCAGACAGTGTGAGACTCGGAAGGCACGCGGGCTGCGCGTACTCGTTGTAGCTGATCTTTCGGCTCAGCCGAACCAGTGCGATGTCGTTGTCGTACTTCTTCACCTTGCGGTAGTCCGGGTGCAGGATCAGCTGGTCGATGGTGTAAGTCATGGCGGGTGTGCGCGGCTCCTTCGTGCGAAGGTTGTATTCCGCCACGCGTACTACGAAATTGGACTTCTGGTACCTGCAAGTGGACAAGGTATGCTCAACAAGCGAAAATGAGTTATGTCTTGCCAATAACCCGTTGTTTGTGCGATGCTACTTTGAAGCTGTCACGTTTTCAAACCTCGTCAATCACTTAAATTAACGCTGCGTGGTGGAGTGAATTCAATTGCATGCATCAAGTAGTTATCATTAGCAAAAGAGAATACTAGGGAATCGATAGTGTATTTATCACCACTGGTTTGAAATTTATGGGACATCCAATAAAATTATTGTGAAGTGCTGGTGTACGTATTCACGGGAAGATGTAGATTCAGAATGATCAGAGAGTATACAGTGCATTAGAGTTCACTGGAGAGTGCATGAACGAAGAATTCTCATTGCAGTCATGCTAACGGGCATGCTACATAAACAGTATATCTTGTTTTCTTCCGAATTCAAAGTTGACAAATTTGCCGTTATATCTCATAGACGGTGGCGAAAGCCACGAAAGACAATACCTTTCCGCAATAGTCATATTATGGGAAAGATCACGCGCTGAGAACCATGAAATATCTGCCGTGCTGTGATAAAGTAGCTTAGCGGGTGGTTCGCACTAAAGAAAAAAAAAAAGGGGGGGGGGGGGGTATCTGGGTCACGCTAACCTCTGCGTTGATATTTGCTGAAACGGGTGCCAAGCCAAGAAAATTTTGCACAGCTTATTGCTGTATTTTCTTATTGACATCCTCACTTAGTTTTTTTAGATGACATTAAGGTCTTCATTCTTAGGTCTGCGTCTTTTATATTTACGGGTAGAGCGTCTCAAGAAATGAAGCAATCTACCGCATTTGGTTTTCATGATGTGAGTTCTTCGATTCGGGCATTTGTCATTACGAGATACTTAACTTGCTTGCAGGTTGCACATCGCGATTTCAAGCTTTTCTTGTTTTTCAGTAATATAAGGAAACACCCCAAGGTGGAGGTCATATCTGTGTTATGAGCTATACCACAACAAAATTTTTTTTTGAAAAAAATTTTTTTCAAGAATTTACGTCAGAAATAACGCTGGAACTATTTCGTAGTCTGCCGGGTAACTTACCCGTAAAAGCAGTGAGCCGCCGTAAGAATCCACCGCTCATTCAGGATAGTGCCGCCACATTTATTTTCCCCAATTGACGGCACGAACTGTATGGAAACCTATAAAAACCAAGCAAAGCACATTTGGGCATTATTAGAGATCTTCGCAATCTGTGAATCTCAACTTGTTCAGCACAATGATCGAACTTCAGGTAGCTTAATCTAAAGTGTACGGAAGTTTTGCGTTATTAGAAGCTACATCTGAGACTTCCTCAGAAGGTACTTTTTGAGGAATAGTCCACCACGGGGGATCAAAGGTTACAACACTTGACAGCTCACCCGAAGGTTCAGTCCCAGCCACAGCGGCCGCATTTCGTTAGACGTGAAAAGCTAAAGGCCCATGTTCTGTGCGATATCAGTTCGTTAAAAAAACACCAGATGGTCAAAATTTCTGACCTCCACTACGGCGTCTTACGTATTGTGGTTTTGGAACGTGGAAACCTGCATGTTGTGTTTATGATTGGTTACGTTTGATTTTATGGCGCGAAAGCAGCAATGGCTGAGATGCACTGGCATTGCCAATAATAATAGTTTATTATTATTATTATTATTATTATTATTATTATTATTATTATTATTATTATTATTATTATTATTATTATTATTATTATTATTATTATTATTATTATTATTATTATTATTATTATTATTATTATTATTATGTTGTTGTTGTTGTTGTTGTTGTTGTTGTTGTTGTTGTTGTTGTTGTTGTTGTCGTTGTCGTTGTTGTCGTCGTGGTTGTTGTTGTTGTCAGTTTATGAAATGACATACAATTGAAGAAGAATTGAGAGAGGAGAACCATGTCTATTGCCGGCACTCTTAGGTAGCCATATATTATCTTAGCACAATAAAATATGTTATGCCAACGTGTACTGCATCCGTATATGTCATGCGATCGGAACAGATAGCACGTTTCTTTGAAAATAGCGAGGAATAAATAACTGCTATCCTGTCTTCCCAAAGAGACCTTTAATAGTGGAGTTGTTTAAGCCGCTCGTTGACCCGTGCAGAGTGAAGAAAAAAAAAACTATCACGATAATGAGCCGGCACGCGAACTCATCAGATAAGTATGGGGTTGTTGTGGTCAAGGCAGCAAGGAACAACGCCTTTAAATAGTTTTATGGATAAAAATTTTCTGAAGAAAAGTGAAGAAAAAAACTATCACAATCATGAGCCGGCATGCGAACTGATCACCCTCTTCTTCATAGTCTGCTCCAATCCGGGAACATGTGCTCCGGTTTACCTAGTGTGGAACACAACAGCTTTGATGCACAAGAGAGCAAGTGCAGAAAGAATGAAATGGATACAAAGGAACGATAGAAATACTGAAATAGATAGAACGACAGAGAAGGATATAGACAGAACAGAAAATATATTGATATAAAAATATAAAAGTAGAGAGGAAGCGACATATACAGAACAGAGAAAAAAAGGGGAATAAATACAGATACAATTAAAAGAAACAGAAGGAGAAAGAAATAGAGAGAAAAAAATGACTGAAAAAGGCTACAGAAAGAGAAAAAGGAAAAGAAAGAGATTAAGGAAGAAAAAGAAAAAAAAAACAAAGAAATAACGCATCCAGTTCAGCTGCGCACCTTCTTCAGGTTTGGCAACACTGGTGAGAATATGCCCTAGGTTTTATTGAAATCTATGTTAGCTATACATACTTCATACAAGAGCAAAAACGCGGGGTTTTAGAATATTAGTTGGCATTTTGGTAGTTACACGCAATGTGCCTTCATAGCTTTGGAAAACTGTGCCGAGTATCCCCTGTGGAAGCAACGAAATGAAATGGTGATCATAAAAGTCTCACGGACACCTGAGAACACCGGGGTAGATTTTAGAGTCGACGACATGGATGTGTTTAAATGTTAGGCTTAATCAGTGTGCCAGCCACAGCAATGAATTCACTTTTATGCTGCAGCATTCACATGTATGGGCCCGACCTCTATCATCTAACGATTACCCCTTAGCGCTTTTACCATTATGGTTACATTGTCATGACACATTGATAACCATAATAATCACCTATACCGTCTTCGTCTTTGCCTTGTTTGATCACTCTCGTTGATCGCATAGGACCTTACAAGACATGGTTAACATGGGAATTTGTTTCAGCAGTATTGGCAATGGTCCTTTTGTTACCACGTTCAGATTAGCCTGGTACACTTAATCAGTAGTGTCTTCACTTGAGCGTCTATTTCTACGGGAGGTTTAAGTAAAGGTTGTTCACTATAACAACTAATAATGGGTGCATGCAAGGGTTCACAAATTCTGCCTACCAGCCAGGGGAATTCTCCGTCGTATGCCACTTGGCCCCCAACCACTCGAGCGTGTCTTGCAGTCCGAACACCGCAGGACCTACGGGCGTCTGTTTTGGGAGAAGAAAAAAGTAAGTTCCCCATAAAAAGCCCAACTCTTCAAAACAAGCTAACTTCCAAGATAAATCCTGGTTTCGGCAGCAAGATTTTGTCCACGAAGCTCACACTACAACCACGTCTACTAATAATTATTAAAAGTTTGTTGTGGCTTAAACTAACTTTGAATGATAAATAACTGCTGCTTTGCCTAAGTTAACATCAGAAATTGGGGCGAGTTTGTGTAGGTACAGGACCACAACCTACAAGACCCCGCTGTCTCACGAGGAGCAACTGTTCTTTGCTACAAGTAAGAAAGCTCGTTTATAATAAAAAAGCCTGCCTCGCGCATGTGACGATCAAGCGTATCAAATCATATATGCAAGCAATGTGTTCACTGATGATTCATCACCGAGTCTTTGATTTCTTCAAACAATGTCTGTCATGTGTGTTCTAACTTATCAAAGAGAAAGTCAGTAGTACTCTTTTCCGCGTGCGATTTTTTGGTGTTTTCCTCCCTCCTTCTCCCTTTTCTGTCTTCCTTTGTCTCTTTCACCTTTACATTTTTCGTGCCTATAATCCTCCACCGTAAGTTTGCCAACCATGAGAAAGCTTTCTGGTTAACCTCTTCGTCTTGTTCTTTTTTGTTTTTTTATTCATTGTACGCATCTCACGTTGCTCTGTTTGCTTTTTATCAAGTTGTACTTCAGCGCTAAGGTATGTGTATATTGTGGAAAGGAAATCAATAGAATCATAAAAGAAATTCAGATGTATTCATGAGGTTGGAGAACTTATTTAATGGAAGGCTGTGACAATAAAAAAACACAGCCACCCAAGAACCACTGTCACGAAGTTTTAATATGAATATTTTCATATCCCCAGTTTCAGTTTAGGGTACCACTCTAGCGTATAGTTACGGTAAAGAAACTACCAGGCATACAAAATAATTCAGACTGGCATACGAAGGAACGCAATTGGGGCGAAATGTAAACGCAACGTACACGTGCTAATTGCAGCTGAATGCCTCGTAACATGTATATCCTCGCAATATTACGTTTCGTCGCCACTTTCACCGAATCAGGCCCACTGGCGAAACTGCGTTCTTGGAGCACAAATTAAATTGCTAATGATGATCCTCCGCGCGAGCTGTCATGCGGCCAGTGTTTGTGGCAAGCTCAGGTGGAAAAGTACAGTGTTTCATCCATTAAACGCGCACAAAAAACACGTGCTCATTGTTATGTCGCCGGAGCGTATGCAATTGACCCAATTCTAGCGAAGCTAATTGCGCTCTTGGCATCCGAGCGGCGTATACACACACGCGCAACTTGGCAGTGTATCCGGCGACTTGGGCAAATGGGCCATCAAAGGGTGGCTCGGCAATTGCGCGCCGTTATAACCTCCTCGCTGGCTTTTCGCTCACGGGAGCTCCCGAGTTATGCCATAGCGGCATAGCCGTAATAGAACGGCATTTCTTGCTCCCTTTTATGCCCCGTGCGTGCAGCAGTGCTTTCGCCACCCAAAGCGATCTTTTTTTTTTTTTGTCTGTTACAACATTGGGTCTGTTACGACTTGAAGCTCTCCACTCATGTCAGAAGTTTAACGGTGCCTTTACGTTAGAAGTGCATGACCTTGACCTGGAAGGATGATGAGGCATTCAATTTGCCTAATTTACGACTTGTAACCTTGAAAACACATTTCCTGTAATGAAAGCATCAAGCTTTTTCAATTTGCCATATTATCATCAAAAGGCACTTTTTACAGTACGTGACTGTTTTTATCTTGTTCATTGTTATAAAAGTTAGGAACTATTTGTGTCGTATGTTATTTTGAAAATATAACGTAGATGTCTAGCCAATTTAACAAGAAGCATCTCCGTCAAATATGATCGTTCTTGTTCAAACTTATTAGATAAACATGGGATTGATGTGGTCAAGGCAACAAGGAACAACGCCTTGAATAATTTTATGGATGAAACTTGCTCCACGTTAGCTCTGCTAATCGTACTCACGCAGGCTTTATGAGTTAATTTGTTTTCGTTTACTAAGTAGGCACTCCTCGTAGTAATTGCTCCCGGATATATTGCTACTCTTGAGTACAAATATTCTGAATGTGAAGGTTGCGCTCAACGTCTAGCAAAACTGTCATTCGCAAGGACTTTTGCAAATACATTCGCGCCATATTCTCATGACAGTACAGTGGGTCGACCAGAACAAATGGTTGCTACTTAGCTACAGGAAAGGTCCAGTTAATTAAGATATCGTAATGAAGGCAATAACAGTACAAAACTTAGTCCCGACTCAGCCCCAGAGCAGCAACACCCGCAGCCAGCTCTCACTGACAATACACATTTCCGCTGGCAAGGATCGGAATCTGATTCCGGAACCGGAAGCCAGTGTCCAGTGGGTGGAAGTGAGGAAGAACAACCTCGAGTGAAAGTAAGCGTGGGCAGCTTCAAAGGACCGGGTGACGGAGCTTACCGATCGCAGCGGTGCTTCGCGGCTCATCCAGCATCCAAAACACAGCGACGAAGACGCCGAGCAGACGGACTTGCATTTTTGACAGCACGTCGACTTTCGCTTGTGTTCTAGAGGAGGGTTTCGGTTGTCGCCGCTGTGCGTTGGTGGTGAATGCACCTTCGAGTTTCTCGTGGTACTCTGGTCTTTAGGGGACTCGGTGGTGTATTTAAGCATGGGCACCATACAACGTCTCCTAGGTTGTCCTTCCAAATGTGCGATGTACACACTGGCTCAGTGTTCAACGCACGTTGCACGAGCGCGCACCGCGCTCGGGGTCTCCGCGAGAGGGAAGAGGTTTTCATTGACCCATTTTTTCTCTACGATATCGGCAATGGAACATGACACTCGCTTCCATAGCCGCAGCATATGCTCGCGCCGATTTGTCCCTCCTCTCCGGTTCCCACCCCCACTGAGCATCACTTTCGTATGGGCAACACTTTCGCGCGCTTCCGTCACCTCCTCCTTCTCGGTCCCTTCCCCTTTTCTTTTTTGTCTAGTTTTCGTTTTTCTTCCTTGTTATCTTTATGGTTACGCACTATATCTAGCTTTCTACAGGCTCCGCTCTTCTCTCCCCTTTTTTCTTCTTTTTTTTTCCTCTGCGCAGTTGCGAGGTTGAGGCGGGTGGGAGAGAGACCGTCGGTGTCGATGACGACACCTCGTGAATCGACGCAGTCTTCTCTCCTTTCTAGTGCAATGGCGAGTGATTTCGTATTTTCGAGGGCGGCAGAATCGGTGGTGCTTGCGAAGGTCGCGCGAGACCTTGGCTGACCTCACTTCCGAGGCGCTTTCCAAAGGCCGTCCATGATCGATCATCAATGTGCTTGTTGCAGGACATGACTGTTCATGTTTTATCATGTTCGGGTGGAAAACCAAGCAGGCCTTCTAGCGTTCTTGTCGAGGCCCGCCCGTCAGACAGGTTCTTCTGAGTGGGCCCGCCGCGGTGGTCTAGAGGCTAAGGTACTCGGCCCAGGTCGCGGGTTCAAATGCCGGCTGCGGCGGCTGCATTTCCGATGGGGGCGGAAATGTTGTAGGCCCGTATGCTCAGATTTGGGTGCACATTAACGAACCTCAGGTGGTCGAAATTTCCGGAGCCCTCCACTACGGCGTCTCTCATAATCATATGGTGGTTTTGGGACGTTAAACCCGACATATCAATCAATGGGGTTCTTCTGTGCCAGTCTGTGCTGCTGACACTGAACCTCTTTAGTAGTAATATGGGGTTTCACGTTCCGAAGCCATGATATAACTAGGAGAGATGCAAAAACTCCGTGCGTGTGGTTGTGCCCGGATCGCCACCTTGGAGAGCTTTTACTTTAGGCAATGTCATATGTACGACTGTGTCAATGTACATAGCGCGCTTCGCACCCCGTCAGAAGAGTGGGACCGGGTAATCACCCATTCCACTCCGTGCCACCCTCGTGCGCACGCCTATGAGGCAGTCACTAGCTTGCACAGCAATTAGAAACTAATGAGTATGAATAGTTCACGAAGACGGAAGGGCACGTGTGTAATTAGCGCGTCTCTTACTTTTGCGCCCTCTCTCCCCTTCTCTTTCTGAACTTATTCTCTCGGCCATGAGGTTATTGCATCCTACGCCGGAGAAACCACCGCACGTGTTGGCGGAGCGAAGTAGATGAGAACGATGAAGACTATGAAGAAGATGATTGAAGAAAGTGCATGTCAATTCATGATGACGACGGCAGAGCTTCTTAAGGCATGGCTTGTGCGTCCCGCCTTGTCATTGTGCGTGACCGCCGGTGCCCATACCCGAGAGAGCGGGTATGTGCCCCAGGGGATAGATGGGTATGTGCCACACAGGAAGGAAAGAGACCGTCGGGCGACTACGATCGCGATGAAAAGATGCGAGATGGCGGTGTTTGGAGTGTTCACTAGATGGACGGACGCATGGATGGACAGACAGACAAGCAGATGGACGTACGCATGGACGTACGTGCGCACTGATGAATGAACGGACGCACGAATGGACGGATGGATGCACAGACGAACGGATGGACTCACGGATGAACGCACGGACAAACGAACAGACGCGCGGATGGACGCACGAACGGACGAAAGCAAGAATGAAGGGACGTACGGAAGCGCGGACGGACTAATGGACGCTTCAGCCCACTCCCCATTACTCACACCATGGTATGATAGTATGTTGTGATTTTTTTTCAGGCACGACACACGGCAAATCTTCGGTAAAGCGGCTCTACTGTAAGAAAATAAAAATAGTTTTTAGACATTTGCTCTGCACCAAATACTACATGTTTCAGTCACTGTTGTCCGACCAAGCCATATAATAAATGCGAAACATTTTTTGAGTACTGCAGGTACTTTTGCGTATCTATCTATCTATCTATCTATCTATCTATCTATCTATCTATCTATCTATCTATCTATCTATCTATCTATCTATCTATCTATCTATCTATCTATCTATCTATCTATCTATCTATCTATAAATCTATCTATAGATAGATAGTGGGGCACATACTCGAGTAGCACGGGCCACAGGTATGCGTCTATGTGCCCCAGGTGTTTGACAGTTTATATGTATACCCAAGAATGGTGAGTCAGACATGGGTGATTTCAGTGCGTGAGCGTTAAAAAAAGCTGACATCTACAGCGTTGACCCGACGAATGAAAGGAATAAGTGTCAGGGTTCCGGTAGAAATTGAACCCAAGCATCCTGCGTGGCAGTGAAGTATTTTTTACCAAAAAGCCACGCCAAGTCTCGGAACTGCTTTGCAAACAGGGCCTATGTAGGCGTAACGTTCGTGAAACTCCGATTGTAGTATCAGTGCTGGCTATCCCATTTCATTGACATTATATATGTACTGGTGTAATACATTCTTCGTATAGTGTCAACGTCAGTAGTTGTTAAGCGCCATCCACTGGTGTTTATTTGCGTACCAGCATCTACGGCTGCCACCCTGCGAGTACAAGCACTAAAGTTCATCCGATCACTTCTGGCATTGCTAATATACATGTTGTTGTTGGCTTCATTACGCAACCGTGAACAAGTGGTTATATGAAACATATGCTACTGTATGATACCTATTTTTGACGTTATTTTGTTACGTTCCGCTCAATAAAAAATTACTACACAGTCACCTTCTCTCAACATGCTTCGCATAACTTCGATTCTCAAGGTATACGTTGGATCTGCCAGTTTTTCGCATCCTTTTTTTTTTCTTGATGAGCTTCCTCCAAGTGAACGTTAGCATGCAGTAAGGTTCTGTTAACAAATGGAATTGCTATCTTGCTATCAGTTGCATTTTTTTAAAATTTAGTGGTTTTGGTATTATCGATCCGCACTCGAATTTCACTGTTGTCTGAATGCGGAAGAAAAGTCCTCTTATATTGGTCTCATACTTATTTAACATTTTATGTTTAGCCACCATATTATATTTTTACCGCTGAGGTGAACTGTGTCGTTTATCCTATGATACATGCAGTGAGACGTGCCATATTCTCGTCAGAATGTTACCCAAAGAAAATAGTTACGCAACACGTTTTGCACTCTATATACGATAACGTCAATATCAATTATGGTTGAAGAAAGTAGCTCAGAAGTGTCAACGTTAAGTGCAACCACACGGAAGCAGTCGTTTCAAAGGCACGGCCTTTCCAACGCCGATGCAGTGCCCTCCGGTCGGCGTACCGGCACACCTTGATACGCAAGGGCGGGTTCGTGACCGCCAATACGTTTCATCGAGGCCTTCTCTGTTTACACACGCTCACTGCACACACGGGCAGCGTTTCGCAAAAGCTCCAACCTCGAGCTCTGCTGCTACCTTGTGCGGCTGACGGCAGCCGCTGCCGCTTTGTAAGCGCCGGCGGAGACCCGGAGCCCGGAAAGCTAGCTAACTTCCGTGATTCGTCAGCAACCTTGGTTGCATTCACTGCAAAGGTTAGTATACTAGATTTACCTCGCGTTTCAAGATGCTCAGATTTTTTAATTATGTGAGTTAAGGACGTCGTCTTAACGTTAGGTTGTTTCACATGCCACGATTGCAGCGAAAAAAAAAATGTTGCATTCGCTACATTAGCTCTGTTTGCAGCCGCTGCTAATGGCGGTTTCGTTTGGCATGCACTGCAAATGCTCTGCAGTTGTTGCTCTGTGACTAGAGTGGAGAGTTCTTGCCACCGTTACTTCGGGTATACTTGAATGCGATGTAATAATCTGTGCATTTTGATATAATTAGGTTTCCATTAACGGTATCGAAGGGCCCGCTTCTTTCGCCATATAAGAACACTTTTCAATCTGAATTAATTTTAAAATGCACAGCATCAGCCATTACCAAAACAAACACGTCGACTAAATTTAAATGGCTTGGCCAGCCCGCCCCTATTTCGACCGGTGCCGATGAAAAATCGTTCCCGCCGCTGCGACCAGAGCGAAAATTTTCTACAGTGTTGGTAGCTCGCGGCAGACCGCTGTGGCGGGAGCGAACTGCCCTTTTTTTCCGCTGCGAGCGAATTCGCAACTTGAAAATCGCTGATTTTTGTGTCATGGCAAACGGCCTTTATGTTGACGTATAAACGAAGCTCCTTAATGTTGCGTTTTGCCGAACCTGATTTTACACATGTGGGCCGGCACTCCCACAATGGTCTCTTGAGATATAACTGCTTTTCAAACTTTTGGAACGTGCCCGCATAACGAAAAATTGCACTAACAAAGAGCTTAGCCGGAGTAGCTTGCTTTCTGGGTAGACGCTGAGTCACTGCATGCTAGGTTATCACTCCGGAGTAGCAGTTCGTTGTCGACGTTGCTGCTCTCAGGCCGCGTTCACACTGAGCATTCCGGCCGCCGAAAGTGCTCCGAATCCGGTTCGGCGGCGGCGAGATCCGCCGAAAGGGCCCTTTCCGCGCCGATCGCTCTCCGACCGATTTTTGCAGCGTCTGCCGCCGAATCGGTCACCGCGGACCAATAGGAGCGCTAGTCAAGGAATTTTGAAAAATGGCAGCCAAGCCCTACTCACTTGTTATGCTGCAGTGCACGTAACTGAATGTTGAAACCAACGGGAGTTTAACCTACTCTGTGCTTACTTCGCCTCCGTATTTCGTGAAAGAGGTGACCGAGCTTGCTGTTGGCGTGACCGAGCTTGTTGCGGTCTTGCAAAGCAAAACGAACCCACCAACGCCGCTGGCGTCGGTGGTTTTTCTGCTTTTCGTGCATTACAAGACAGCCACTTGCCAGCAAAGTAAGCAGTACTGTCTTTTCTTGCTTCTTGCGTACGAGAATCATCGAAGTATGCACCCCCGGATAGCGTAGTAGCGTTTGCGAGCCGCGACAACAACCGCGTGACAGCGCATCCATCCCGCGTTCGCCCCGTAGTAGATGGCATACTCGGCGGCGCGGGGCGCGTCGAGTGCGAACGACGCTGTGTTTCGGCGGCAGCGGAATTTCGGTCGCTGTAGAAAGCGGATGTTTCAGTGTGAACTAGACATCAGTCTGCGTCAGCGTTGCCTCGCGCAGGTGAAAGCGTGTTCACCTTCTTTTTCTTCTATGACAGAAAGATAATGTGTGTTCTGGGATGCGCTTAATCTTTATCGTCATCAGCGTCATCATCATCGTGAGTTCTGATAACACACAACAACGAACGGCATCATCGCCATCGTGAGCATGGTCAACACACAACACCGCACAAGTCTATACCCCACAGGGTGCTTCACACCTGAAAACTAAACTGAAACAAACCAGGTCACCCAGATGGCTCCGCACATCATTATGGCTTGGCGCCACCGGAGCGTAGCTGCCTTCATTCTTTAACAGTAAAGAGTTTTATGCTCAGGCTTACCAAGACTTCAATGACGTCTATTCGTCACGAATATCATCCTGAATATTTTCGTCATCTTGAACCTAAGCACGTCTTTTGCCACCTCCGCCAACTGCTGCCACCATAGAGAACGGGGGCCAAGAGCTCCTCAAGCTGCCCACAGCAGCTTCTTTCTTGGCCTCTACTATTGTAAAAAAATTTTCGCAATGGAAGTAAAAAAAGAATGAATGAAAAATATGCAAGTGGTAAAAGGCACAGTAACGGATGACAAAGAAAAAACCTAGGATAAAAAGTCCTGCCATAGGCAATCGAACACGCGACCTCTCGTTCTCCGATGATAAGTGCTTGGTGCTCTATACCCTCGCGTTTTTTTTTTTCATTAGCTCTATTCACGATGCTATTAATGCCCATCCACGACTCCACAAACACGCCTTAATTTTTCACGAATTCTAACTTGGTGCTCTTCATTGGCACGGCTTGGCGCGGCGTGGTGGTGTCGCCGTTTGGGAGCGCTGAAGAGCATAAGCAGGCTTTATAAATAGGGAGCATTTAACGGCGACGCAGTAAGGGTGCGTAGATGGCAGCTACGAACGCTGTAGCTGTTCAACCGTCGAGGAGTCACCCTGGACCGACTTATTTCATTTTCTTGGGGGAGGAGAGTAGTGGTTTTAAACAATCAAATGAAGAGGAAAGTGAACCCTGCAACTGTCGGTATCAAAGTGCGACACCTAAGAAGTGGTTCATAAGAAAACAGATAACGATCAGTATATATAACGATCTGTAACTGTATATATCAGCTTTAGGACAAGTGAGCGAAAACAAGAAGAACGAGGTGGCACCGCCAAAAGCTCTGAGCTCGTGACCAGGCTGCTGCATTTCAGTGTTCTGGAAATGCGATAAAGGAAAGAGAGAGAGAGATATAAAGATGCAAGGAAAGGCAGGGAGGTTAACCAGACGCACATCCGGTTTGCTACCCTGCACTGGGGAAGGGATGAAGGGGAGAAAAGAGGTTGCAGAGAGATAAGAAGGTACACACAATCACGAGCACACTCGGGGAGCACACAGAGTCTACAGGCGGTCGCTCAGGTTTGCTTAAGTAAAGTAGCAGTGCTTTAGTCGCTTTCTGCGCAACTGAGGCAGATGCCCAAGGTCCTAGAATCTTCTGCACACAAAATGGTCTGGAGTCAAGTTGATTCAAAACCATCCGGAGCTGGCATCGCTGTGTGTCGTAGCAAGCGCAGCTGCACAGGACGTGTTCAATGGTCTCTTCAGCTCCGCAGTAGTCGCATGTAGAGGTGTCTGCCATACCAATGCGAAAGAAGTACGCCTTCGTGAATGCAACACCCAACCAAAGGCGGCATAACAGTGTCGCATTGGAGCGGGAAAGTTGTGATGGTAGCTTTATCTTGAGCGAAGGATCCAGTTCATATAATTGACACCTTTGGAAGCTGGTAGACGACCAGAACGTGCGTGTAAGATCTCGAGCCATCAGGTAAAGTTGTCTTGCTGCATCATTCCTTGATAGAGGAATCGGGACCACACGGGATCCTTCATGGGCTGAGCGGGCTGCATCATCGGCTAATTGATTTCCGGTAATACCGATATGACGAGGCAGTCATTGATATATAATATCATGCCCTCATGCTACAGCTTCATGATGGCAATGTCTTATTTCATGTACCAATTGTTCATGATTCATCCTACGCATGGCAGACTGCAAACTCTGAAGCACTGCCTTCAAATCACAGAATATGACCCATTTTCCTGGACGCTCTTGGACGAGATATTGTAAAGCAGCCCTTATAGCAGCAAGCTCTGATGCCATAGATGTAGTCATATGCGACAACTTAAATTTGATTGTCATTGCTGCAGCCGGAATTACAGCGGCATCTGATGGGCTGCTGGACGAGACGGACCCATTAGTGTAGATCTGCGTTCGGTCCAAGTACAACTCATGTAATAATAGCAGTGTTGCTTGCTTCAATGCTACTCTGGAGTGATTGCTTTTTTTTTTTGATACTCGGAATTTCTTGACGTACTTGCGGCTGGTCGAGGCACCACAAAGGACATGCCATTTTCGTAGCCGGCGTATATCCTGATGGAATGCTGTTTAGGTACTTGGCTATGACATCTGAAAACGTAGCACGTGGTCTTCCGGAGGGTAGAAGGGCCACGTGGTGGTCGGGGACACGGCTAGCATGTCGATTGTGCGCTCTGAGGCGATCCACAACTCTATATGTCCTGACTGGATGGTCTTTTGCAAGTACAATTGTGGCATAAGTAGAAGCACATAATAAAACAGAGAGGAGAACAAACATTTGGAAATGGATAAAGAAGTCCGTGGATGGGGCCCCAAGAGGCGAACGGTCGTCGAAGAGAGGACATCGCGGACGCGACTATCATCAGCCATGAAATCCACCAAGCATCTATTCATTTTCTTTTCAGTTCGTGTTAGCGTGGGACGCCATGACGTGGGACGACTGACTGTCGGAGTAGTGCAGCTTCCATGCGCGCCTATGGTGTTTCTCTGCCGGCCACAGCTTTGAGTGTGACAGCACTGACTGATATAATTGCTGTGCTAAGTGCCGAAGAAAAACAATGTCAATACATGAATCTCCTGACTTGGTGGTGCAATACCGAGCTCAGCAAGACATGCAATGACTGCCCGCGTTCATGGCTCAAGCAACAAATTTCTGCCTCCCGTGTAGCTGAAGCCCAGTTAGGGCATGAGTCTGCGCAGGCACAGGTTACCTACCCTAATACAGGACCTGGGAACCTTGCAGTTTTCTCATTTGTCGATGACGCTGTGTAGGGGATATCTAGAACAATTGAGTGTTTACTTTATGCTCGTTCATGCCATATTTGAGCGGGATTTACTTCATGCCGAGCCCAGGTGTATGTTAACTACTTCCATCTATCCAACGGTTGAATTATAATCACGGCACCACGGGTTTGTTGTCACGACGGAGGTTTGCCACTGGACGTCAAAGTCAGTGCATCCACGTCAGAGGTATGGCTGCCACATACCTGTAGACATGGTACAAGTGCTCATATATTAATGCACAATAAACGATGAGCTACTTCTGGGAAGACACGTTTCCTTTTATGGTTATACCGATTGCCTTTATGGAGGGATCCAACATGTTTTTTTTTCCTTTTTTTCTTTTTCAAAATATCCGACAACGTTAGGGAAACATCGAAAAAACAATGTTCGAGCAACGATGGACAGTTTTTACTGTTTAATTAATCGGATTGCCCAGTTTCACTTAGATACAGCGTCTACTGGACTATAAACTTTACAATGATCACTTCATGAAGGCGCTTCAGCGTTAAAGCCCCAGTGCAGATGAAATGAAAGTGTCATAGATTTACTAAGTAAGGCACAAGTGTCTTGCATCGTGGTTGTATTGGTAAAAAAGTGGCCGGATAGTCGAACTTGCTAATTTTACACAGCTCTGGATGATTATGATTATGATGATGATGATGATCATGATGATGATAATGATGATGATGAATAAATTTTTGTTTTGGTCCAGAGAAGACGCAGAGGAGGCCCCGCGCCACCCACACAGCTCTTATCTGAAATAAATACAGGATTCGCGTGTTCAATAAAAAAAACTGAACATGTATTGATGTAATAAAGATTCGTTTATGGTTTTCTGCAATTATTCGACATTCGGTTAGTTCTAACGCTATTTCAGGTCCCTCGAATCCCGAATCAACGACCTGTAGTGGACCTTTGTAGCGTGTTTTTGTTTCTTTGTTGGTTGAAAGGAATCGTTCATATTTGTGAAGAATGTTCATGAACATTCTGAAGGGCTGCTAAGTTTTAGATATGTTTTAAAATTCTTGTCTTAATATGGAAAAAAATAAACTATCTGAATACTATTAGAATCGCACCTGATTCGTATCCGTATTCGATTAGGTTCTAAAGTTTGTCATTCGCACGCCCCTCTAGGCGTTAACATCACTGCTTAAGATATGAAGACGTCAGCTCAATATCATAATCAGTGTGTCGCGCTTGTACCAACGTTTCCATTCAGTCGTCCTGTAGAGATGTATGAGCACGAGCATGTTCTGTCAGCCAGCACTAATAAACACAAACAAATCGGTGTATCCACCTTGTCACATTCATGTTCTGGGCGTAAGTTTCCACGTTTCCATGTCCTGGATATGCCTTTGGAGCTCAGTCTTCCTGCTGGAAAAAGCTGAATCGGGATCGTTGCTATTCATAGCGTAACGGCCTGGCTCGCAGTATACCGTTTGCACGCACGAGACCTTGTCGGGAGGACTGATTCATTGCTGCGTACAATGATGCTGCAAGCGCGTTTAATACGTGAGGCCCTAACCTACTTTTATAGGCGTCACTTCTGGAAAAGTGCAGGTGACGCACGGATGGCTACACTGAGACAGCCTTGTCGTTGATAAGAAACGATCGATACAACTGTTTCCTAGAAAATCAGAGATGATTGCTAGAGAAGGAAAGGTTCTGCCACCACCTCTAGCTTGTCAGTAATAATCCAGATTTAAAACACAAAAAACAACAGCAAATTTGCAGATACAATCTCTCCTGTTTCACAATATAAACCCACTCAGAAAAAAAAACGTCACTTTTGGTACTTTTCTTGTGAACCGGCTATCTTTTGGGGTGTAAAATTGATTAATATAGTTACATTGAGCGAAAATAAAATGGAACCAGTTGTGTGAATATTTCTATTTGCAGCGGCAGCTCAGGGAATATGGCTTTTCGCTTCTAAGAAAGAAGGTGAGAGTTCATACCTCAAAAGCGCTGATTTTTTTTTCCGATTTTTTTCGATGAGAGTGAGAAACACCACTTCTCGTGTACTTAGCTTTAAGAGCATGAGAACGGAACACACATGGTTGAAATAAGTGCGGATTGATACGCTGTGGCATAGCTTCTAATGATGTCACCGCTTTGTGAAACGATAGCTAAAATTGTATTACCTTTTTGTAAATTTTATTATTTTTAAGAGTGAAGGCTGTTTTAAGTCAGCCGTAATTTGTGTGTGTGTCTTGCCTATCAAAAATATATCATAATCTTAAACCTGTATGTGTCAGAAATACCGGGTAAATCTCGCCAATCACCATTGGTCCACTAGAAGTGCTCGAGAAATGGCCGCCAAGTGAGGGCGGTAAGCCGAAGATCTAGAGTGTATACGTACAGCGAGAGAATATTATAGGGAAAGGGAAAGGTAACAGGGCCTGCGAGAAGACTGCGAAGGAGACCCGAAGTGGCACAGACGAGATGCCCCTATACGAGAGCTGCGAACGCTTGCTTTCAGTTCGAGTTTTTGGCGCTGAATCCGTGTCGTGTGTGTGACACAGTCATTTACATCTAACTCTCTCTGCGCTATAACTGAAAAGCTACGTTGAGGCAACCTATCACCAACTGGCCAAGGCCTACAATCAACCTATAGAAGCAATCAAGTTAGTCTTCAGAATCGTCCAGCTTCGCTGTTTGAAGGTTTGGGTGCCATAGTGCTAGCTTCGCAATTTTTCAGTATAACGTTAACATCTCTTCTCTTCAACCAAATAAGCGTCATAGATGAGAGAGACAACTAAAACATTCGCCTTGTGTTCACCTTGTCATACAGATTAAGTGATGTGAGCCATCATATTATTGACTTAGGAGGTTCGTATAAAATTTCTTGCGAAATAAATGTAATATCGAATTACTTTTTCACTCACTCGGATGTACGGAGGGAACGCATCAAACACTTTGGCTACTGTAGAGAAGTTTGTTGCCAATTGTCCCGTAAGTAGACTCAATATCTGTTTCGTGGCCGTAGGTTTATCGAAAGAACTCTCAAATACGGCCTGAAAATAATCTATTTCAAAGCACCGCGTATCTGATTTCATTTTTTCTACTTGAAAAAGGTGGTGGGTTTGAATGGGGATAGGAGGGCGGTGCAGCAAACGCCCAATTTCATTTCGCACTCTACTATGGAAAAGCTATATACAAGCTGTCCTGGTTACAATGTTTGAAGTCTCGCATCATTGCGTGAGTGACGTCGCAACATTTACATACACGCACTCAGCAGTGGTGATCTTTGAGGTTTAATGTAGGTATACTTCTATTCAGTACAACCACATTGAATGAAGCGGCTTCGTGGTTTTCACGGCGTGCGCAGTGAGTAGGGTGGGGCTACTCATATGAATGGAGGTTACAATTCTGTCCAATACATCTCACCTTCTTGCCACACCCCCCGTCTAACACAACGCGCTTCATCATAGTCTTATTACAATTATGCATTTAATCTACCACTCAGTTTCAACTTTATCACTTCGTTGCCAGTGCGAGAAGAAAAGTTCTGTAACGCTTTTTTACACTATCCTGAACATCTAACGATTTGCGCTCCCGTCCGCACTGATTATGTGTTACGCATTTATCTGTATCACATTAGGCTGGGTGTCAAAAATAGCTAAATCCGGCCCCTAGTGCGCCCTTCAACCACTAAGTGCATACTTAATAATATGTTTTGTTAACACACACACACACACACACACACACACACACATATATATATATATATATATATATATATATATATATATATATATATATATAAGGGAAAGAAGTGTGTACCTAAGGGCTCGTTTTTCCGTTTTTTGACACAATATTAATGAGATCTAACAGACAATAATGCCAAGGAAAGCTATTAGAACAAATAGAATGTAAATAAAAAGAAAGAAAAAAGGGTGGAAAAATGACCAGCCGTGAGCAGGAATCGAACCTACGACCTTCGAATAACGCGTTCGATGCTCTAACCACTGAGCTATCACAGCGGCTTCTGTGGTAATCCCATATATATATATATATATATATATATATATATATATATATATATATATATATATATATATATGTGTGTGTGTGTGTGTGTGTGTGTGTGTGTGTGTGTGTGTGTGTGTGTGTGTGTGTGTGTGTGTGTGTGTGTGTGTGTGTGTGTGTGTGTGTGTGTGCACGTATATATAATACGAAAAGCATAATTGAACTTCTCCTCCCCCTTCCAGAAAAATGTTTTCGCTACGTTACTGTTCGTTCTACACGCAGCGGTATGAACAAGAGTTCAGTTAAATGAACTTTATTGGCCCAATGGATGTGCCCGGGGTCAGGCTGCGAAACATCCACCATTCGAAAAACATCTTTCGATGTCCTCGGTGATGGCTCTGGCCTGCTCGACGGTCCGCTCCTGATCTTCGGCAGCCCCTCTGAGCTGACCGGCTTCCCATCGCTCAGCAAGGCACGTCGATTCAGAGGGTCCTTTGTTTGACGTCGTCCTTTCTCGTGGCCCGTCGTTGTGTCTTGTCCATTCCCAAAGTATATGCGCCATGTCGGCCTGTCTGTTCTAGCATAACGGGCAGCGACGTGACAAGTGCAGCGCGGGCCACAGGCGGTGCAGATGGTAGGGGTTGGTGAAAGTGCCCGTCTGTAGCCGCCTCAAACCAAAACGCTTCTCATTTTCACAGCGAAGATCTGCGTGCTGCGCCGCGCCAGTACTGCCCCCCCCCCCAAGTTACAATGCTACAACACCTACATCAGATGTTTAAGCAGTAAACACAAATCGTGGAGGTATCGCTGTAAGATACAGTTCAATAATAACCGTGGTTGGTGCAGCAACCCTAAAACCAGTGTCCCAGCTAAGCGAGCCGATCCCGGAATTAGCATGCTACATTTCATTTGAAAATGTTATCGTACGACAGCAGTAGCCATTGAATATAAGTGAAGCCTGAACATTTTTATACATGTTGGTAAATTTGCGAGGAATTTCTATGATGGCTGCGCAATGATGCATTCATGGTATGTATAAAGTGGAACCAAAGAGTGTTTTGGGGCAGTGCTAAAATGCATAACCAGTGTTTCTATTCGGTAAGCGCGCGGATTACAGCACAAACATCGATACGAGAAAGCGTTGAATCATTCTCTTTCCACATGGCAAGTTTTCAAGTAGGCCCTGAGTTATGCAGCCGCATCGCGAAACGCCCGAAAGTGGGAGACGCACCTTGACGTACATTTATCGGTGTCACTGTATCAAGGTTTGAATAAAACTGACGCAACAGCTGGCGCGAAGACACCACGGCCTCCGCTGCTGATCCGCCGAGACGCTTCCTGCATTCCTTTAGCGAGTCGTAAACAGCGCCTGTTTGAATTTTGATGTGCTACCGGCTTGTTTACCGCGAACGAATGATCTCTTCGCCAAGGCCGTTTCGTTTACTCGGCTTTACGGAAGCTGAAGTCAAGCAGCATAAAGTGCGCGCCCATGCAGGGGCGTGTCGCTCGCTACACAAGCATACCTATTCACATAAGTTTTCGGGATGTGAGACTTCTGAGAGAGCTCTAATAGTTAGATCACCGTCCCAGTTTGAGATTTAATATTTATAGCGGTGTAAATATGCACTTCTAAATTATAAGGGCTGCTGAGCACTTATCATCAGTCCGGTAACAGTTTACGCATGTTTGCGTTTTTCAATACTGTGAAATGGTTATCTGAACATTATACGGTATATTCAAAGTACATTCCAAGGCACATGTATTTGTTGACACGAAATAAACACTCTTGTTGTTAAGCAGCATTTTGGCCTGTTGTCTTTCTTCTCTCCTATACCAATGGTGCTTTTTATGATGAATCCATGCCAACAAGCTCGGGCTCTTACCCATTACGTTATATTTAGAAATGCGACAAAACTAAATACGTGGCTTGGCTTCAACGCCCGATGTATTTGGGCGTCACGTGCATGCTCATGTTAGGGCGTCCCCTTCTCCGGACCCAACCATGCGAGGTCATGGCTTCAAGTCAAGGAATATTTCTGAATGCATGGGTTAGCATAGCTTTACGTGTTGGTAGAGCTCTGTCGTAGATTTTATTGTGAAAACTCACAGGGTTCTTTTTGCATTCGCATAAGACGACTGGAAGGCGAAAAATGTGGCATTTTCCTTCTCATTCGTTGTATTGATACTGCCCCGTCCCCCCTCCGGAGGTGTTCCGCAAGTACCGTGGCTTTGTACTGCCTCTATAGCAACTGTAGCATTGCAAGTTTTCGGCATTTCAGCCAGTTTTGCCTTTGCTTTTTTTAATCAGCCCACCTTCATCGAAGCGTCGATGTCGTGAGAAAACGTCGTAATGACTGCATGACCACGTCTCGAATGCCAATCATCCGTGACCTCGTGAGAATGACGTCATCACTTGATTTTTGTATAGCTCGTGTTGACGCCTTCCTACGCGGCACGCTGACGCCTCCGACGGTCAAGTTTGCGTTTGATAAGGCACCTAGGGTTTGGATTTTATGTATATATATGTATACACTTTGAGAGGCCCTGCAACACATTTTGAGCATGGTCTGAAAACGCTGTCGATTGGTAGCCGAGGCTCCAGAGAACATGTGAGCCAGATATTAGAGCGCAGCTTGGAGCCTGTAATTTGAAATAAATTCACAAACTCTTCTCTCGTGAAATGACCTAGTATGCCCAAAATAATTGCGTAAAAGCCATTGTATCAGTCATTGGCTGACTTGAGCATGGCGCACTCGTTCGTTACATGGATGGCCGTGGGAGGTCGTGACTTGTCCACACATGGACGGCATGCGTGTTGTCGTTTTTTCTCTTGCCATTCCTCTTTGTTTAGTTTTCAGCGCGCTGATCGGGACGAGGGAAGAGAGTACAATCGCAGCGTAATACAAATCTTTTCAACTCGGCTAGTTTTGGCTGGATTCTAAAGAAAATTGCGGCGGTGAATTCTTGAGGGAAAATGCTTCTTTGTTCCCCCCATTAAATGGTTCTTTAAGAAAGTGTTGCATGGCACCTTTAACTTGCAAGGGGAAGCTGGGACAATGCCAGCAGTGTGCAGCGTCGGCAGATAGAACACCCAAACATTTTCAGATGGATGATGTGTAGCGAGAAACCGTGCTTAGCACACACAGCTTAGTGCGTTTACAATGATCGCTCGTATCCTATGCGCATGGGTTTAAAGCTTTTAAGATAAGTTAAAAGGAATTAAGATACCAATAGTTAAAATTATATTTTAATACCATGAGTTAAGATGTTTTGGCACCTGCATATGCAGCATTGGCCGCCACCAACGTGTTCTGTACGCGAACGATTGCGCAGAGTGAACGCTAAGATTAGCGGATTTCTTTTTTCCCGAAGTTCAGATTTGGGTGTCGTCAAATAAGTCTTTCGTTCTATTCTTGCTTTTGAGCGCCTCTTATGCTACGCTTCAAACGTTTCAAGCTATGTAAGTTGTTGTGCGTCGATTCACAAGTTTGCCCCGCCGCGGTGGTCTAGTGGCTAAGGTACTCGGCTGCTGACCCGCAGATCGCGGGATCGAGTCCAGGCTGCAGCGGCTGCATTTCCGATGGAGGCGGAAATGTTGTAGGCCCGTTTGCTCAGATTTGGGTGCGCGCTAAAGAACCCCAGGTGGTCTAAATTTCCGGAGCCCTCCATTACGGCGTCTCTCATAACATGTGGTGATATTGACACATTAAACCGCACATATCAATCAGATCAATTCACATGTTTTTATGAGTGAATTGTTCTAGGCAGATAAAAGAGTAACGACATATTAGAAAACTAACAAAAAATTGTGTGTCCTGAAACAAACATGCTGGTTATTCATTGAGTAGGTGTATGTTGCTGCACACCCGTAGGTCATTTCTAAAACAGTAATTATGTTATCTTTATCATAGAGATTAGCGTAAACCCTGTCAGGCATTTTGTTTTCTCGTGAATATCTAGTTTCTGTTGCCATCTCGATACAAATGTTATTTTGAGGCATATAGCCAATACATTTAGGGCATAAGCTATTCGAAGCTAGCATTTCTTTAATGTCAATGCATTGAAGCTTTACAAATGATCAATCAATCAATCAATCAATCATTTTATTTCCTTTAGATAAGGTGGAGTACAGGACTAAAAGCTCAAGAGCTTGACGAGGTCCTGACCCCGTTCACAAGTTGACAAAGCAGCAGGAATGGCAGTCAATCATGTACAACAAATATGAAATAAACATACAGGTATAACATCACAAAAAAGTAATACAAAAAGTTTATGAAAACAGTGCTAAGATAAGAAGAGAGTAGTTCAAATGTATGGTCATGAAGTGGCATGAACATGAAAAGCAATAATAAAAAAGAAAGAATGGGCATAAATTCTAAGAGAAGTATCATTGAGGATAATGTATCAGTTGGGCGAAGTGTTTAATCTGACAGTTTTGTTTAGAGGAAGGATCGAAATCTTCGCGGTTTAAAAAATGTAACAAAGAAGGTAGTCTGTAGGACAATGATTGATTGTCATAAAAGGTTCTTGGGGTGGGTACAGTCCAAACTTCTTTGTGCCTGGTGAGTCGAACACTTGTGTTTACGCTAAGTTTAGCAAGATGTATTGTGGTATTGGTACAATGTTTGACAAACTCTTTATAGCATAACATCAGCCTGTAGCTGTACAAAAATAAAACTGGAAGAATATCATATTTTAGAAAAAGAAGTTTTGTAGAGTACAGATAGTGTTCAGCCGCAATATGTCGTACGGCCCTTTTCTGTAGTAAGTGCAACTTGCGCAAATTCGTCACACCGGTTGTGCACCACACTAAGCTACAGTACTGTAACAAAGATGATACCAGTGCATTGTATATCATAATTTTGACCTCAGTGGGAAGAAGAGATCGCATACGTGCAAGGACACCAATGGCCGATGACATCTTAGAGTATAGAATATCAACATGTACATTCCACGTAAGGTGTCGTGAAGAATATACACCAAGAATACTAACAGAATCAACCATGTCTAACTGCTGAGAGCTCAGAAATAAGCTCATATTATTTATCAAGGTTTTTACCTTCTCATCTCTCTGCAACCTCTTTTCTCCCCTTTATCCCTTCCCCAGTGCAGGGTAGCAAACCGGATGTGCGTCTGGTTAACCTCCCTGCCTTTCCTTGCATCTTTATCTCTCTCTCTCCCTCTTCCTTTAGGCGTATATAAAATGACTTGTGTTTTTGAAGGGTTTAGTTTTAGTAAATTCACTGAAGCCCAGGTATCTATAGCAGACAGTGTTTCATTAGCCATTTCTTCTATCTCTGTTTCCATGCTCCCTGTAATAAAAACTGTTGTGTCATCGGCGTAAGAGACAAATGTTGCGTTGTTTGTGCAGTGTACAATGTCATTAATATAGATCAAAAATAAAAGTGGCCATAAAGTACTTCCATGTGGCACACCTACAACTACCGGCTTCCTTGCAGATATTTCATTGTTGGCATCTACAAAGTGTCCTGTCTGAAAGGTAGGATTTTGAAAGAGCATGCGCTGTCCCACGCACACCATAATTTTCTAATTTGCTGAGAAGGATGGAATGATTGATTAGGTCAAATGCCTTAGAAAAATCGACGTATATGCCTAATGCCATTTGTTTACGACTAAATGCATCTATGATTATTTCTTTATGAGTCAAGAGGGCTGTTTCAGTAGAGCGATGCTTCCTGAACCCATGTTGAAAATCTTGAAGCAAATTGTGGTGATTAAAAAATGATTCCTCCCCGCACCCTAAAGGTATCCTTGAATTTTAGATTTTTTTTTATTTTGACCCAGCGTAGGGTAGCCAACCGGATATGTGCCTTGTTAACCTCCCTGCTCCCTGCTTTCTCTCTCGTTGTTCTTGCTTTCGTCTGACTCGTAGGCAGATACATAATGGGCAAAAAATGGCGCTCACTCAGACTCACTCACTCACACACACACACACACACACACACACACACACACACACACACACACACACACACACACACACACACACACACACACACACATATATATATATATATATATATATATACTCCAGAAATTTTCCTCAGCCAGACTCAGGTTCATCAAAATATACCTGAGTCTGAGTGAGCCGACTCGTGGGACCATTAGCGTAAAATTGGCTTTTCGGCATCTTGTAAATGCTCTTTTGCGTCCATATCTCACGCAATTGGGGCTCTGCTCGGAGCTTCTTGATCCCGTACCTCCCTGCCTTCTCTCTTGTTCTTCTTCCTCCTTCATACCTTCAAATTTGAGATACCAGTGATTAGAGTCCAGTAAGAATATTTTATTGGAAGAGATGAGTCGAATGAAATATTTCTATAGATAATTCTCAGGAAAAAACTTCCGGGGGTGTTTTTTTTTTTTTTGGGGGGGGGGGGGGGAGGGTCTTGGCCTTTACTTTCTCCTCTGTAACTCACGCCTCTGATCAATAAAATTGAGCAGGCTAATGAAAATAAACACTGGTGATTTGAACTATGCTTGAGTCGGCGTGAGTGCAAACGGGAGCCGAAGTAAGGTTGATAGTAACGCTGAAGTTGAATACATAAAGCCACAGTGGCGAGAAAGTTTTGAGTTCACTCTGGCTCACTCGCGAAATGCAATTTGCTTTTAGCACTCACTAGAACACAAGCTTACGAAAGCTTTTCTCAAACGGATTCACTTTGACTCGGACTGATTAAAGGTTTTCTCAACCTCACTCATAATACGTCTGATTTTCTAACTCACCACAATTCGCTCACACTCGGACATATCGTACGATCGGACCACTCCCAAACAGTGAAGTTCCGTGCTGGAAATTTTCCCCTTTTCCGGGAATTTTTGCCCGTCATTTTGAGCCAAAGGGGAAAAAAGGAATCCTCGCGATATTACAGAGAATTTCAGGAATGGTTCAATTCTCCTATAGTGACCGATAATTAGCTGTCACAGTGCGCATTCGCCTGCTGTAATCGGTTTTGACGCATGCACCACGCAAGCATGGTCCTTGAGATTTGTTTCTGATGTTTACATGGAGCAATTTCTGGTTCACTATCAGTCTTGGACTTGAAGTCCACAATGTGCAGTGCACTAACAGAATATAAATTACTCAAGTCATGCTTTCGTTGTGCGGCAGTGGAGGGGCTAGTCATGATAACGTGCAGTGCAGTAACAGAATATAAATTAGTAATTTCACGCTTTTGTTGTGCTGCAGTGGAGTGGCTAGTCGTGATTTCAAAAGTCGCCAGTACGTCAGACACGTGTAATTAAAGTATGTGTGAGCGTGGATGGGGGCGAAAATTAGCACTACTGTGCAGGGAAATATGCTGGGAATTTCGTCAAGGTTTGCAGGGAATATTCCCCGAAATAGCGAATTTTCATGTCTCTGCATGGGAATTCTTCGCTGTAGTGCTGAACATCACTACTCCCAAAAATGAAACCTTTTGAAGCTCCCGACCCAATGCTACCACCACGCACACCATTGCTTTTTGCTCAGCAATAGCAACGTTTGCAGGCGGGGGCAGAGACGATGTATTCACGAATCCTTCGTAATGAGGCGACGTCCCGCACTCACGCAAGCAACGTCCACATAGTCTGCGAAACCGCAGCGAATAAATAGATTTGGTGGATACCCGTCCAAAAAAGCTGCTGCGCACATTTCCGAACATGCCGCGCTACCTATGTAGAGCCAAGCGAATCATCACACGAGTGGTGCCACCACGCCTTTCTAGGTGGCAGCAAGGCAGCGAAACGGCGTCTTTGTCTCTCGCACTCGATCAACACTACGGGGCCTACCAACGGATACAATACACAGGAGCACCCAATCTTTAACAAAGTCTATAAGCATCACACCACCTGAAAAGCAAGGCCAGTTATTTACTGCAGCCGTGACTGCGGCTCTAGCGCTTCAAAACGAATAGACGTCCAATAAAAAAAAAATGGTTTTGAGAATAACGTTTTAGATTATGGCTGGTCAATCTTTGCGTCAGCGTTCGTTACTACTGCTCATACGTCGTACGCTGTCATACTATCATTTTTATCGCACTCAATGAATATTATTTCTGCTTGCCTTATTCTAATGCTGCCTAATGAGATATAGTGTGCGAACCTGCCCGTAAAATCAATCTCACACTATGAATTTCATAAGATTGTAGGCTTAACAGTTGGCGCCAAACTAACAGCAATGTGTGTTAGTTTTAACCTAAAAACTAAGACTCTTCAGTTCTTAAACTTTCTTGTTTATATATATATATATATATATATATATATATATATATATATATATGTAATTACAGCTTAATTCCATTTTCTTTGAAAACCACAACGCGCCGCCAATCACAAATTTTGTCAACAGAGCCTCATCAAGCGTGAGGCCCACGGGATGGCTTTATGATATCTCTTAGTAGTGTACCTAGACTTCTAAATCGTTATCCACTATTTCTAAACGCACAAGCTTATTGACCTCCCATAGAAGAGTACATCACACTCTAAATATACGCACTCTAAATAGTCGAACATTTGTTCTAAATCAATTCTCAGCCTGGCCTTCTCGCGTGCTGATATATGTGTCCGGTATGGCTTAATGTTCTCTTGTAGCAGACAACACAACAAAGTACTCCAGAATGTAGAACAATTTTTCTAACCACACAATCAATCGTTCTGATTGGTTAAAGACCAGTGACATCAACTTTACACGCGTTGCGTCTGCTGCGCCAACGTGTAGTTAACAACTGCCCGTTCGCGGCGAGAGAGGGACAAACCACTTTATTTATCCAGTCTTAAGAGAAAGTGACTGCGAGAAGGTGAGGGATCCTACTCGCAGTAGGCCTCCCCTACCACCTCAGGATAGCCTCCTGAAGGCCGGGTTGTAGCAGTGCGGCATGGCAGCCTTCCACAGCTGCTGACTAGTTATTTGTTCACGAAGGCTCGGGGGAGGGGAGTTATTTAAGCACTGCCACATAGTGTGGTTAAGGTCCGCTTTCTTGACCGTACAAAACTTGCAGTACAAATTAGAGTAAATTCCAGAGTAAATTTTGTGGCGTAAGGTGGCTGAGAGAAAAGTTTAGACAATTTAGAGTCCTTGGTACTCTATACTATGGGAGAGCAGTGAGCCGTCTCTCTTTAAAAGTGACAAAAGAGCTCTGAAGTGGTTGTTCCTATTGAATAATGTGTAGGGTCGGCACCACTGCCGCGGGTATAGAATAAGTGAGTAATGAAGAAATAATGCTTAACACATATAGTGCCAGATTGTATACAATAATGAGGCCATCCGAGGTACGCAAGCCACACACGTATTTGTATGCGCTGTTTTTCGATAAGTGATGTTCTCTGTATTGTCAGCTTGTCGGCAATCAGATGTTTTTGATATGGACATGCTATCTTTATTTGAGGTTACTTCTCGTTGCCAGATTTCAGTCTATCCGTCATGTAGTCTATCAATTCACGACTGTCGTTTCTGCCAACAGGTACTTAAGGGCACTAGAAATGAGCATTTTGCAATGCGATGGAAAGAAAGAAAGAAAGAAAGAAAGAAAGAAAGAAAGAAAGAAAGAAAGAAAGAAAGAAAGAAAGAAAGAAAGAAAGAAAGAAAGAAAGAAAGAAAGAAAGAAAGAAAGAAAGAAAGAAAGAAAGAAAGGCAGTAGGTCAGGCACCACCACGTAGGATCTTCGCAGGCTCCTCCAGATATCAGGAGAGATCCTGCATTTTTAATATATATGTTACACGGGGATAGCTTATTGCTTTCACACATAGGAGAACACGGCACTCTAAATCATCGTGAACTGGCACGCGCTGTCTTCTTCCTCATCACCATTTGTTCTTCTTCTTCTACTTTGCTCCGAGTAGACGATTTCGGCGGTGCAAAATACAATAAACTGATGTACAAGAGAGTGAGTTCAGATAGAGAGAGAAAGAAAGAAAGAAAGATATCAAAGAAGAGAAAAATAGAAAGATTTAAAGAAAAGATAAATTCTTGACGAGGCTGAATTCAAATCCGTGTTACCACGATCAGAAGGCGAGCGTATTAAGCATTGTGCTATGATTATTAATAATAATAATAATAATAATAATAATAATAATAATAATAATAATAATAATAGCCACAGCAGTACGATATGGTTATGAGAAAAACTGTCATGGAGGGCTCCAGATATTTTGGCAAGCTGGTGTTGCTTAATGTGCACCTAAATCGCACAGAACGCGGGCCCCTAGCGTTTCGACCCCGTCGAAATGCGACCACATCAGACGTGGTCGAACCCGGGATTTTCGGATCAGCAGCCGAGCACGGCAACCACTACACCAACGTGACGGACGCTGGTTTATCCAGGCGCTCTAGCAGAGCATCATATATAGCTTTGTGTAGTACATAAGTATAGGAAAGGGAGGAAAAATAGAAGCGAAGGGCAGCTGCAGAAAGTGGCGCGAGCGTGAAGAGGAGGAAAAACGAGAAGGAAGAGAGTAAAACATGGCATAGAAGCAATGAGAAAGCGAAAGAAAGTGAAAGAATAGAAAAAGAGTGAGTGGAACTTTTTTGTTGTGTCCACAACAGACACGAGTAAGCTAAACGTCATCTGAAAGAAATAGAGTAAAAAGATTGAAACAAAGATGAAGCAAGCGAGAAAACGAAAGAGAGAAAGAAAGATCGAGAGAGCAAGAGAGCAAGGAAAGTATTTGAGAGTACCATACAAAGGAAAGAGTAAGGATGCGAAGCGAGAATGAGCAGGAGAGATGTGAGGGTCAGTAGTAATAAAGGGAGAACGGGACATAGTAAAGCATATCTTACACATCATGACCATGAAATAAACAGAGAGGAACAATTAAATATAGAAATATAAAGAAACGCTGGAACGAGAAAGAAAAAAAAGAAATAAACAGAAGAAGAAGAAAATAGAAAGAAAAAGGAAGCAAGCGAGAAAGAGAAATGGAGGTTGGTAGAAAGAAAAACAAAGCAACACAGAAAAAAGAATACACAGAGAGGGAGAAAAATGAAAATGAGGTTCGAGGCAAAAAAACTGGCAGCATATCCACGGAGTCGTTCTTGTTTCTGTCCGTCCAATTGTTCGTCTGTGTGATCGTCCGTGCCTCCGTCCGCCCGTCCGTGCGTGTGCCTGTTCGTACGTCCGTCCCTGCGTTCGACCATGCATCCGCCCCTGCGTCCGTTCATGCCTCCATCCATGCATCTGTCTGTGTGTCCATTCGTCCATAACAATAACACTCCAAGTACCACCATCCAGCGGACATTCATATATATATATATATATATATATATATATATATATATATATATATATATATATATATATATATATATATATATATATATATATATATATATATATTTCAGCAGTATAACTTCTCTGTTAATCAGTGATATCCACCGCATACACGCTTGATCTCATCCATTTCTCCCATAGAGTTTTCGTAACGTGACTAAGTCTCTTACGGAGGGGGATACAACGTTCGCAGGTATCTAAGCACAATCTAGGTTACTCTAGCAAAAGACCGGGTTGAGTGATGGATCATGGGAAAGGCCTTTGTCCTGCAGTGGGAGTAGCATGATGATGATGATGATTAACTCTCCTAAGTACACGAACCACTGTATAATTGTTATATTTATGGGGTTTAACGTTCCAAAACCATCATATGATTATGAGACACGCCGTAATGGAGGGCTCCGGAAATTTCGGGCCACCTGGGTTTTTTTAACGTGCACCCAAATCTGAGCACACGGGGCTACAGCATTTTCGCCTTCATCGAAAATGCAGCCGCCGCAGCCGGGATTCGATCCCACGACCTGCTACACGAACTCTTGCATACATCTTCAGAGACTGACTGTAATACACAAACCTTCCCTTCAATTTCCCTTTGCCCGCTACTCTCCTTTAAGCAAAGAGAAATGGGCTTTATTGAACTTGATTCGAGTATTCGCGGCAGTGGTTGCCAAAGTAAAAACTTTTGTCTTGTTTTCGCATTGCGTTTCGTTAGCAAACACCCTAGGTATATTTGCTATGGAACAATCGCCTCATCTTGAAGGAATGGCCATAACGAAACAGCATCGCTCACCCCCGGCCTGTGTGTAGAAGGTACAAGAGGAAGATGAGAAACCCGTTTATGCGAGCCCCGCTTATCACGCGTTGCCTGCGTCGCCGCCTGCGCATGTGTTGATTCCCGGAAAGAGCGTCGGAGCGTCGGCGTAAAGAAGCGGCGACGATATGCGGCTGTCGCAGCGGCCGACCAGCATCTGCACGTCCACCGCAGCCCGCTGAGCACCTTTGCTTGCCTTTGCACAAAACCAGTTAGGAACATTTCAAGAGCGATAACGCACTCTCCGTCAAAATCAATTCCTGCCGGTTCACCGAGTTCGTCGGTTTACACCATGCATACGAGGGGGCAGTTTTTTTTTTTTTTGTCCTGCAACATCTTTCCTCACCTTCGCCTACGGTCTCTATCAGTACAGTTCATTACTCGTCTCGAATGTCGACGAAGATAGCGCTTTTGCGGGAGTGTCTCCGGAAGCTACGCGCCCCGCTCATCTATGCTGCATCGTGAAACGACACGACAGGTGGTGGGTTGGAGCAGTGCTCACCATTCCCCCATGCTTCGCCTCTGAATATGTGTGTCCGGTACTGCCTACGTACGATGCAAGTAGTACGTAGGTAGCATATACGCCAGACTACTCAATGTAAGTCGGTCTTCTCGAAGTAAATAAATAAACAGATAAATACCTTATCTGGCAGCGATACGAGGCATACGCATAATTGGTGCCTTTGTACGGTAAGCAAATACTGCACTACTTATAAGATCGTATCTGCACTCACCCTAATGGCAAATTCTGGTTCATTACTAAAATGCATGAAAATATCGGCCTGGCGTGCACTGCCAGGAAGGGACAATTCTCGAGGAAAGGGAGATAGAAATAGAGACAAAGAACATCGTTGCTTGGCCTCCTTGAATTTGGAGTATTCTGCACTTGTATGTTTGTGCGTTTTCAAAGACTTAATTCATTTATATGCATGATTAAGAAAGCCTGCTGGTACATGTATATGCATTGCAGCGATTGATAGCCTCTACGTGAGATCCTGGGGACTGCGATACAAATATTCGTTACCTAGACAGTTAAGCACAACAAGACATTTTCTCATCTACATTCACACACACATGTATACTCATAAACACACCCCGTCCCCTCAACAGCGCTATGTGGTTTATGTATGTGTGCGCTTCATAATCCACAGTAAACTGATAGTAGTCCTAACTTTAAATAATAACATATAACAAACCAGCCTCACCGCGACTTCAAATAAGCAATGATTTAGTAGATACCAAGTGGTCCATGAAAATACTTCGTTTTTCGTTGAAAAGCTCACTGGTAAAGGGACACTAGAGTCATGTAACAATTTCTGACAGAGGAAAGCTCAATGCATGCAACGTGTAAAACAATATTATCGACAACGGTGACCTACTTACCGAGAAATCGATGTAAATGCGCGAGAACACATGCGGTGCGATTAAGACATTCGCAAAGTTATCCCGATGGCGTCAGAGTTACCGCCTACAATGAATCACTAGTAGTCAAACTAGCCGCACTATATAACCTTCCGTCCATGAAGAGACCTAATGAAATACTGCTTTTTTTGAAGTTTGAAGTTTGAAGTATATTTTCATCACAGTGTTACACTGTGGTGAAAATAAACTGTTTGTTTCTGTTTATTCATTGACAAAAGAAGTGCTGGATGTTACCATGGCAAGTGGCGCGTGTGATCCAAAACGTCAATATTTGTCTCGTAAACTGGACAGGTGGTGCCATCTAGTGGGGTCCAGTTGAACCAAACAGGTTTGCCATCTCGGATGCTATAGTAATAAATTGTTTAATGGCGGTCGTTGCTGCTATGACTCCCGGTACTTTCGCTATGCTGCTACTAGTGTCGGTGGCCAAGCAGGAAAGCCGGGCAACGTTGTACACAGCAACAGTGACGTGAAAGGTTATAATTGAGGCGGGTGATTGTAAGTGTGCTAACGCGATGTAGACCAATAAAACGTGATACTATTTCAAAATAACCACTTCCGTCTTGGTACAAAAGTAGCACTACGAGGCTTCTCGACCACTATTTCAGCAATGAACATCGACTTAATATTTGCCTTTAGTGTCCCTTTCATTAAGAACTGAGCTTGTTCAGACGAGTCCGAGTAAAGTTCGCACGCCGGTTGTTCTTATTTCTCCGCTATAATGTGGCGCTTTTTATTACTGTTGTGTTTCTCACATTGCTTTGAGTCGGGATAGTGGCCGTAGTGCGTCTGAACCAACTATTCTTGGAACAAACAAAGCATCTCTGCCTGAATTACTTCTTTGCAAGCAAAGTCTGTACAAAAGAGCACATTGTTTTGGTTGTCTGTGACAAAAAAAAAAGAAAATCTGGAATGCAGTCGGACTCACTCAAGAGAAAGAGAGAGAGAGGTGGTATGAATAAAGGCACGGAGGTTAACCGGAAAGCATGTATCTGATTCGCTACCTTGCAATAGGGAAGAGGGAACTCGCTCAAGAAATATATTTTACGCTTAGGACTCAATCAAACTCGGACTTGCCAAATATATTCTCAAACGGACTCATTAGGGTTTAAACTTGCCACCATATGGCTCACTTGGACTGACTAAGGCTAACTCTCATGGCTCGATCTGAGTCTGGCTGAGTCTGAGTGAGTAAGTTTATGGGGACATTTGCCGACCTATGGCCATGACTGGAATGCACACCACATAGGTGTGCACTACGGTCTATAATAGAGGACCAAAGGAAAAGTAGTATGCAAAATAAAGAACAGCAGTAGGCGAAAATGGCCTGTAAAGCTTAGCTATAGCCTGTAGCAAGTACGCAACTTCCAGCACAATTAGAGGGGAGTGAAAATAACAAGGAAGCACGGCCATTAGAAAAGCAGGGTACTTCCAGGAATTGCTTGCTTAAAGAATGACAGATAAAAGCATGATGGCGCTCTTTTGTCTCGCCAAATGTCATGCCAGCACTCATCCCTTTTCGCATTTTCTTGCTTTCTCTTTCACATCCGACACTATACACATCTATAGATGTGTGAGCAGTATACTGCCCACACTGGTCAAGCCAACGGTAATAGGGACGTTGGGCCAAGCGGCCTCTATGGTATGAAACGTAGCAACATATGCAAGGCATGTTTTGTAATTCTTATGTCTCATTAAACAACCTTATCTTGTCTGAGACACAGCACTTCTTAAACTGATTGATTCGATTACGTACTACAGGATCACTCACTCAATTCTCCTGTTCACACGTTAACCTTCACCGGTCGAAAATAATTATGTGGTTCTGCTGCGAACACTGCTCTATAATTATAAGGTACACTTACGGAAGGACTCGGTATCGGTTTTAACTACCTACTTGACGCGCCAGCTTGGTGGCTTAGGCGTTGCGTCGCTAAGCTCGAGATGGGAGTTCAATACCCAACCAAGGCAGCTGCATATATTTTGGGCTTTAATGCAAAAGTGTTCGGGTTCAGACACTCAGATTCACATGCTCGGTAAAGAACCTCGAGTATTTGTAATAATTAGTAGGTTTTTACGTCCGAAAACAACGATATGATTATGGCAAATGTCGCTTTGTCGGACTACGGATATTTCGACAGCATTGGGTGCTTTAACGAACACTTAGGTCGGTATATTGGCCTTGAGCATATTGCCTCTTTAAAGATACGGCTTCCATCGCTGGAATTCGATACCACGGCCTTCGGGCAAGCCCGTGGCCAAATTAACCCTCAGTCTTGTCTACAATGCATACCAGCCATGCCTTTATTTTTGTCACTTAAAACGATAGGATATGTACTTTAGAACACATCTATCGAACGTAAGTACTTTATTCCTTCGTTTCGCACCAATATAAATATATATTTTATAAAGCTTGCCTCGCAAATGTTTCTAAAGGATTGTGAAACGTGACAACCTTCGCCTTTTTTTCCGGGATTGATCACTAGATGGCAATTGACCTATGAACTTGGTAAATATGGAAAGACGCCCATATGTGTTACCAAGCTTTTATATATGTATACACATTGTGTGTGTGGAGAGTACCCACTGCCCAATTTTAGTTACCCTAAGAGCTTTACGTCTGTTAAGGAGCATCCCCTCTCAATTAAATTCCCTTGCAATACCACTCCTTCGTGGCACTCCTTACTTCAATTTTGCACTCACAAAAAAGCAAAGCAGTTAGCATTAAAAGGCGAATGTATATTGAAAATACGAATGCATTATGTATTTAAGAGTCAGCTTGGCAACAGTATAGCGTTGACGAGTCATACAATAACAAACATAAGGAAAAAACGCATCTTAAACGCTGCCTCACCTCTTCATTGCCCTATCAATTCACCTTCTTGCTGCCGCTATTCACACGTGTATTCATGATCGATCTTTGTCGTGTAAGGTCTCATCCTAATTACGACTCATGCGAAGCATGCATAAAGAGATGCTGGTACAGAAACAACAACCTGCACTCGAGCAACACGCACTGCCTGGTGCCCGTTATTTCGGTATTGCCCCCAACATGTGTTTTTTCAGGTATGCATGGAGAAACGAGAAGGCTTCCTCAGTGACAGAGCAGTTAATGATAAGCGCTTGTTGACGAAACTGAGAGTAATGTACGCCTTGCCGCTAGCAACTTACCGTGATAAACAGGAGTGAAGCACCTCATGCGAACGCCCCACAACGGTGGTCTAGTGGCTAAGGCACTTGGCCGCTAACCCACAGGTCGCGGGATCGAATCCCGGCTGCGGCGGCTGCATTTCCTATAGAGGTGGAAGTGTTGTAGGCCCGTGTGCTCAGTATTGGGTGCACGTTAAAGAACCCCAGGTGGTCTAAATATCCGGAGCCCTCCACTACGGCGTCTCTCATAATCATATGGTGGTTTCTGGACGTTGAACCCCACATATCAATAAACTCATGCGAACGGTCATTCCTCAAAGTCGCGGGAATACAGCTTAGAGCCCTGCTCGCCCGCTGGATACACACGAGAAGATTTACGTGTACTCGAAGTTGAATAAATTAAACTATTGCGTCGTATTCAATCCGATTTGTTTCTTTTGGGTACGAATTCTACGAGGAGCTTAACCACACCTGGAGCGAAAGCACTTGAGGATACTGTTTTCTTCCGAGTTATTCCTCTGTGCGTAGTTTCCAGCGTGCTCGTCCGGAGGAGAGAAAAGAGAAATACTTGGGGCTTGGTGACGACACACGCGCTACACTCGGTCACCACTTTTCTTTGCAGTAGCGCGGAACCATGCCAGAAAGTCGCGCCTAAGTTAGCGTGTAATTTTCTCATATATCCTTGGTGATAGAAATAATGCTACAATTATTATGAGACCGAAAAGCTTGCGGGGAGTCATATATAAAATACAGCGATTGTTCACGTTATAAGAATGCCTTCCTTTTCTTTGCATTTCTTAAACATCACCACCTTTCCAGCACGCCTACTTTCCGAAAAACAAACAAAAAACATGGCGTCGTTGACATGAATGGGTGAGTGGAAAGCCGGAAACGCTTTCCTTAGTTCTCCAAGAAAAGTATACTCGTAATATCATGGTGGTGGTGGTGGTGGTGGTGGTGGTAGAAGTTAGAAGAGAAAGAGGGAGCCCTATTTCTGCAGTTCGGTAGGGAGCACGCCCCGCCACGGTGGTTTAGGGGCTAAGGTATTCGGCTGCTGACCCGCAGGTCGCGGGATCAAATCCCGGCTGTGGCGGCTGCATTTCCGATGGAGGCGGGAATGTTGTAGGCCCGTGTACTCAGATTCGGGTGCACGTTAAAAAACCCCAGGTGGTGGGAATTTCCGAAGCCCTCCACTACGGCGTCTATCATACTCATATGGTGCTTTTGGGACTTTAAAGCCCACAAATCAATCAATCAAACCATCTGTAGGGAGCACGGTGCAGCGCCTCGTAATATGACAATAGGTACACTGAGCAATCAAAATGGCTGTCCTATTCGCATTTTTGTGTATAGGTCTTTTTTCTCAACGTGTTAATGGGATTGGTGAGCAAAACCGAAATGACTCACAATCTCCTGTTGAAACCCCGCCGAAACCTCGCCTCCACCACCTCCGCTTCTCTGCCAAGAGAAGTTGTCACAAAGTATACGAAAAGAAAATACTGCGGTAGCCATTTCAAACAAATTTCGCGGTCATGCGTGGTACGTAGATCGTACAAGTGGGGCGCAAAGTTTCCATTTTCTTAATAGACCTAGCTCATACATACATGTCCTCACTCACATCCGTGGGCGAAACGTCAGCTGTATGACGTCAAACAGCAAATTGTGGTCTGTGGCAGGTAGCTCACATAACTAAGGAGTGGTGTTTTGATCAGATGCGCTTCTTCCCACGGAATGTCGCCATGTGCCGGCACCAGCCTCCAATTAGGCAGTAGCAACACTAGCACGACGAAAGATGGCGGCGGAAAAAAGCGATAGCGCTTCGCGAGGCACATTCAAGGTCATTACGCGTATGTGACGTACTTTTTTTTTTGCCACAACACTCTACCTGTGGAGCTTTCGGCGAGCTCATCGCAATGAAACGAGAAAGTAAGTGCTTCAAGCTCGCAACAAATCCCCGCAATTTCACTCGTTCTTAAAGGATTCGAGAAGTTATTGCGGCAATAGATTTATGAGGTAATCCACCTCTATATTTAAGCAAATTCATGCAAGAACCCTCAAAGCTTAGACTGATATGAAAAGCTATGTAATTTGTTATAAATAACTAATGAATAAAAAAACCGAGAAACCAAACTTGTTTGTTTTGCGTCATTGTGAGACTCACTGGAATAAGCCACACAAACCTATATCGTGTGTGTGGCGATCCTTTTTTTTTTAATGCCGATCACTTTTAAAGACTGAGCTGTGGTATGCTGTTGCATGTTCTGATTGTAGGCTGTCGTCGTGGCCAGGCGTTACGCAGTCAAAACTACGAATAGCATTGCCATCTGTATCATACAGAGCGCTCGCTCGCACCAAGGAAGAGTCTTACTCCATCGAGTTTCCTAATATACACTAGAGGGAACTCTAGCGCTATAGTGTCTACGGGAGCTGCAACGCATGGCACTTCAGTGAGCACGGGAATGATGGGTAGTACACACATTTCTCTAATCTTCGTACTTCTGGCCTTCTTTTGGCTCCATGTGGGTTCGTGTGGCTTGAAGTTGTTTTCTCACGAAACAAAAATCAGCAAACGTTCAGCGATTGTGCTTCACCACCTTATTATTTAAGACTGACCTTTCTAAATCAGGTCACGAAGTTCAAAAGGGCTGAATCTTTTAAAGCAAAATCGAAACACAGCATTAAACGAAGCCGAAAGTACGAGTCGCCACCCGCAAGTATGAAGACTAGGCAAATGTATGTACTACCCATCATTCCCATGGTCGCTGAACGATCGCAGTGACTGAGTCCCCTCTAGTTAATTTCAGGAAACTATATGGGGGCCACCTCAGAGCGTCGGAGTCCCACGCATGGACGGACGAAAGATCAACTCACTGCAACAAGATTGGCTTCGGTGAGGTCACGGCCACCTGCTGAGTTGAACGATACCACAAGTTAGGCGATGAGTCTCACAGTCGAAAAAAAAAATGGCCCCGTATCTGCATTTATTCTGCTAATGTCGTCGAAATGCGATAGTCTTGCGTGTGGAGAGAGTGAACAAAACATTTATTTGATGCTCTGCTAAAGAAAATCGGTGAATGGTATTCTGGACGCGCTGCGTTAGAGTGCCTCGAGCGTGCTGCGGAGGCGAACGGGCGCACCAAGTCGCGTCACACGTGAGACATGAGCGCCATCTGGCAGTTTTTTTTTTTTTTCAAAAACAAAGCGCGTGGCTCTGAGACGGGTGTACGCGCCCGCCTCAGAGGTGACAAGGTGTAGAACGCAAGGCGACGGGTAGGTGCCTCCACCGTCTCGTTTTAGGAAAGCGTTGGAAACACTCTCCTTTCCGTACAAGCGTTGGTTGGTCAGCGCAGCGTGATAAGCGCTACAGTCCTTAAAATTACTTATGTATGCCTTTTCTAGTAAAATGTGCACATGCAGAATATTTACGTGTTGTTATGGTGCCCCAGACAAGCGCAATACTTGCTTTTTAATCGACAATTGCACAAGTATGAACGCTGAAACTTGAGCAACATAAGAGGATTTTAGTCTGTCCGGCGCACCGCTATACGGAAAAAAAGTTTGTGGATACCGGTTTACCGGGTCTGAACTGCGCATGCGCGTGCCTTACGGGCGTTTACCGGACACGCTCAAACGCCCAAACGCCCGAGATGCTTCCAAGGTTGCCATTACCGGCTTCCCTTTTCTTTGAGCCGAGTCAAGCCGAGCCTAACAGAAACCTAAAAGAACAAGATGGCTACTTCGAGGCCTGCTACCAGGATGGCGCCGCGTACGCGCTACTCGCCTTCCGACGATAAAATTATACTCGAAGAAGTTCTTGTACTTAACCCGTACGAAAATGCTTCTCGGTGGCACACGATCACTGAGAGAGTGTCAATGCTGCTGCGGCGAACACTTAATTCGCGAAGTGTTAAAGAGCGCGTTGACCTTCTCCTGGCCCACTTCATACGGAATGACGCGAAAAACAGAAAAAAGTTAGTAGACCGTATATTTCACGTTATCTTCAAGCCACCACGTTGTGGCCAAACTTTGTAAACGTGATTGTTTGCTTGACTAGATCGGGAACAGAAGAAGAATACGCGGCAATCGATGTACTTCTCCAGCACGTGGCGGACCTTGCCGCCGAATATTCGTATCGGCCACCACGGTCGGCTGTTCGGAAGCACCGTGCGAAGAACACTCCAGCTTCCGCATCAGAGACCGCGCCAGAGTCTGCGTCGGGGTCCACTGCTAAGCGGGTCAGACACACCGCGCAGGCCAGTTGGGACGACCGCCACATCGCCGCGCTGGAGTGCTATGCTGCTGAATCAGCAGCGGAGATAAGCAATCAATCTGGTAAGAACCTCGCTACAATCCCCCCCCCCCCCCCCCCCACCCTTTTTTTTCTTTTTCTTGTTTCATAAGGCGTGGAGAAGGAAGCTCTGAAACATTGGCACTCATCTGCATCGTTCAATCAAATTAACTTGCACAATTCGAGGCCAAATATGCTCTGTATTGGTTGACCCATATGATACATTTATGTTAGCATTATTATTCACACCTAAATCTGTCAATGTGTGACTTTCTGAAAGTTTTCATTTCCAGTTGATATGCACGAGATAATTGCTATTTTCACCTGATAAATTTTTTGGAGTGAATTTCACGATGACACTGTTATTGCGGTCGCTACGAATGCTCCTCAATTATCTGATAATCCGTCTTCTTAACTACCTCAAAGGGAACAACAACCTATTGTTATGGCACCTATTTTTTAGCACAATGAAAAGCTTAATAATCAGTGTGTCTAATCACAGAATAGTAACAAGTGAAATGCTGTGAAACATTTGTAATAATTTGTTTCTATCTCCAGTGAATTTGCGGTTGGAGATGCACGTGACAACACATGCCTCAAACAGTGAGCGCAAGAGTGGTTCGTGTCCGAGCAAGGCAGTACACTGTGCATGTGCACACTCTATGCGCTTACGCAGCAGCTTAACAAGGTGCACTGGCTGCTCAAAAGGCTGCACCGCTTCTCACCGTGCAACTTCTTTTTGCCTAGTAAATAAAACACAGAATAGAGCAGGTTTTGTTATACGTGCTGTAATTTTGATGATGGCATGCATGACAGCATGGGAATATGCAACTGCATACAGCAGCAATAGACTCAGGAATCTAGCTGCGAGGGGCTTCTTCTGGGCTGTAGGACATACTTGTTTTTGGGTGCTTTTAAAAAAATATTCAAAATATAAATCCTACTTACAATGTGAAAAGGCTGCTGTAATCTGTCACTATTTTCATGTTTGTTTTTTATTTCTGCTTAGATGTAGTCACATTTCTACCGGTTGTCGGTCCCATCAAGTAACTGCATTCACAAATATTCAAATGATGTGCTGCAACAATGCTTTCTAGCGTTTAGGGTCACTCGTGTTGTTCAGCCTGATTGAAAGCAAATATGCACCTATTTCAGTGTGAAATGTTAGGGAACTTGTGTAACTAACATCACTAAAAAGGCACTGGTTTTTGATTTCATGTGTTTTAATATATTTCCATCTGTACAAGGTGACGCAGTGACCCCAGCGGCTTCACTGCTGCGTAGCATGTATGCAAGGGAGAATGAAGGTACTGCAAATGATGTGGACGATCCAGACACCCGCTGCCATTTTGACTGGCCCTTATCAGCTGAGGCACAATGTATGTAAAAATATTAGAGTTTCAACATAATTCACTATAACGAAGAATTGGTGAGGCACTTATATACATTTTTGCCAGCATACTCTTGAAAACCTGTAAAGGCCGTTGTTAGGTAAAACTGCCTTCACTTATTTTGCACAGCAGTGTTCCTGTGCATGTGGACAGCGTGATAATCTGCCACATCTTCTGCATTGTTCTTATCATCTATACAGCTTACCGCATAACACTGTTTTGTATTCGCTGTTGTTGATTGAGCATATGCAGCCATACCATCTCATAGCACTGAATGGATATTTTTAATGAATAAATGTCTTCGCTCTCTGATGTGATAACTTCCCCAGACACCAGTGGCAACCGCTATAATGGTGAATATTTTTTCCTACGTTGTTTAATTAAAACTTCAGCAATCCTACTGGTGCAGGTGTTTTGTTGCTTCGTGTCACCCTGCTTAATGCAATGAGCCACTAAAGGTTTACTTGAAATTATGTCATTACTTTGAAGAATCACATGTGTGCCCATACTGGGGTCAATTTTTCTAGCTCCCAACATGAGTGCAGCTGGCATGGCTGATGGGCGGACCCACACGCCAGCAACAACTGTTGATGGGCCCTCAACAGAAGTTCGTGGCAGCCATACACCATCACCAGGTATATTATTATTGTTGTTTCCTTGTCATGTTTTAATAGCAATTATTAGTGAGTTTTCATGTGCCACGTAAAATTTACCGATTTTTTTTTTTTTGGTTGTGAGCACAGCTGATATCATGATGAATACTTGGGCAAGTATACTGGTGTATATGTGTTGCTTTTCGTAATGTTGCCTAGTGTAACAAGCCAATTAAAGGCTTACTTAAAATTATGTCATCACTTTGAAGAGTCCCGTATGTGACAATGATGGGGCCAATTTTACCAGAGCCTGAGCTAACACCTGGCACGGCCAATGAGGCAAGCCACACGCCAGCAACAAGTGCGGATGGGCCTTCCCAAGCCACTCATAACCGCACACCATTGCGAGGTACATCATTTTGTTAACTTTATATCCCTGTTTGTTATGTTTTCAATAGCTACAATTTGTGGGATTTCGCTTGCAAAACCCACAATATGAGTATGAGGTGTGTTGTAATGTACGTACTCGGCATTAATCTTTACGACTTTCAGTTCTTTTATGTGAACCTCAGTTAAGTACACGAATGCCATTGCATTTCGCACACACTGAAATGAAGCCACAGCGGCCGAGAATTCAACCTACAACCTTGGATTAGGCAGTTCAACAACTAAGCTTGTTTCATGTTTTGTTTGTTCTCTTATAAAGAAAACAGACAGTATTTGCAATGAGCATGCCACTGCTGCCAGTATGATTATCAGCGAAATGTTGTAGGCCCGTGTGCTCAGATTAGGGTGCACGTTAAAGAACCTCAGGTGGTCTAAATTTCCGGAGCCCTCCACTACGGCGTCTCTCATAATCATATAGTAGTTTTGGGACGTTAAACCCCACATATCAATCAATCAGTATGATTATCAGCATTTAATGATTCATGAAACATGACTGCCTGTTGATATATGGATACTTTTTGTCAGCTTGTGCAGAAATTATATTCGATGTGCCATAATGTGAGGCCATACACAGACACAAGTATTCAATGCCATTTGGACATATTTTACAGGAATCTTTTAGACACTTCCATTATTATCAGATGTCCAGTGATGGAAGTGCATTTTTACTTTTTGGAGCATACTTTGGAGCAGTCATAGTTGTTTTCGGAGCAGAAAAAAATGGTAGTTCAGAGCAGCTATCGGTGTTTTACAAGATATTAAATTTGCCATACATTAGTACGAGTTCGGAGCATTGTCGTATAGGCTCGAAAGTATTATTTCTGATTAAACATATTTAACAGACAACAGTCATTATAAATTAAATGTATCATACAATAGCAGATTGTCCAAAATATGCTGTACAATAAGCTGCAATTTAAAATAATACCATGTGTGGCAGATATGATATCAAACTGGAAAAGCTGAGCACCATATTTTAGAAGTAACCACAGTCCCATATAACTGTTGCCAAATAAGCAGTAGATAATCGGCATCAGATGAAAGCAGTCCTGCTCATTTTCAAATTTCACCATAGTAGCCTGCATGTCTAGCTGAGAAAAAAAAACCTACGAGCTGTATGCTTCATATGCCAATTCTTGTTGCACATGTGAGATCAGAGCCAATAATGCTGCACACTAGTAACACACTGGGATGGTAGTAGGCAGATTCTTCTTAGTTTCTTTAAGACTTGTGTGTCGGTCAAACAGCAAAAGTTCAGCATTCTCATACTCAGTGTCATCTCAGAGCAGGTTTGAAGCAATTAGTAACAAAGAATACACTTCGGCGCAGCATTTCTCTTTCGGAGCAGTTTGGAGCAATTGAAGCAGCACTTCCATCACTGCGTGTCATCAAGCAAGCTGTGGTTTGCAATGAGCAATACTGGACTCCCCAAACATTGGCTGATTTTGTGGTTACAATTAAAATTCACGTGACAAATCAATTTTAGTTAGTGTCTGAAGTGCACATTTTCAACGGCAGTAGACATAAAGCAATAAACATGACAATCTTGTGCATTTTCAGAGCTTTCAACAAATGTGCCACAGCCACTGCCTAGAGGCAGTGCACGAGCACAACTGGCTGCATCAACAGAACAGACCCCTCGATGACGCACACCACTAAGAGGTACATAACAAACTTTTTGTGCTATCCAAATGAACCTAGAGCTTAAAGGGCTTATTTGCCATGATTACACCCAGTAAAGAATTCATTTCAGCACAGCAAAGTAATATGTGCCATTGTGCAATCACAGCACCAACTTTGACTTTACTACAGTGTGGTTTTGAGCTCAAGTACAAATATGGATGCAACAGTCAATCTTTGAAGTCCAGAGTAATATTTCATATCTTATGGGCATATTATTCAGCAGGATAAAGAGGCCTTAGCTCATTAAGTAGATCATATATAACTTATTCACTATAGAAGTCGCAAGGCTGTCCAGAGAGTTTATGTTTGGTGCACTTTCTGTCGCATAGCTTGTTGCCGAGACATAAAGCCTTGCCACTTTCCAAGGGATCGTAGAGCTGGTTAAAGTTACGGAATTTCAATCTGCCACTGCCAGCATAGCAGAACACAAAAATGTATTGAACTGATTTCAGAAATATAATGAGAATTTCAGTAATAAAGCCCGTTCAGCTGAAATGTTTGCTATTCAGATATGTTCAAACGAAACCTTTTTGCACAAAACAGATAGAAAAACAAATGGGGTTTCCTAAAAGCATAAGTAATTCTTAGATGTTTGTAAAAATTTTGTTTCTAAATCCGAGCGTTTACTGTATATGGTACTGAGACCCCAGCAAGAGTGCTCGTCTTCTTCAGCTGATGCTAGATTGTCAATGCTTGTCAGGGGGCTACTTGGTGTGCAAGCACTGTAACGAAAAAACAGTGCAAGAAAACAGGGACACACTGGGCACACCGATGAGCGCTGACTCACACCCGATCTTTATTTTTTATTTGCTGCAGTGCATATATATACCATAGACATGAAAATAAAAAGCTGTTCAACAACTCTTGCTTTCGTCCGCTCATAGTGAACACTTATTCACACAAACAATACGAATCTAGAAATGCCATTTTTTTCTTTAATGATACCATGCTAACACAAGCACCTTCCTTTTTTTTTTCAATGTGTGTAGCTTCGATGATTAATGTAGTCACTTTGTCTGACAAGCAGCTAAGCACTGTCGTATCTTCCAAGTGAGGAATGCTCCACAATCTCAGCAATGCAACCAGGGTGTATGCAGAATTTTATTTCAGTATGTGTCTGTTGGGGGGGCGGGGGTGAGTCTCCACCTAAATCTGAAGGGCTGACCAGGCAGGCAAAGTTTTTGCCAAATGAGGGTTGTATCAATTGATTTCAGGAGCCAATCTTTCCGTTTGCTTGAAAATTACAGTGGCAAAAATTTTATTCAGTATCCCTTTAGGTACTTCAGTATGTCAAGTCCAATGTTTCTTGTTTACATATTTTTGCAGCAGGGAGAAGCCAAAATGAGGCAACGCTGGCGTTTTTGGAGGCCAGGTATAATCAAAACGTGGAAATGCGCCTCCTGAGCTACCAGATCGACAAAATAAATCTGGACATCAAAATTCGCAGCACGAAGACAACATGAAGCTGCTACACTAGCGGCATGCCAACGACGTCAGATTAAGGGAAGCTGAAATGGAAATGAGAAGGATGGAAATGGTGGCAGTACTTGAAGAGAGGCGGGCTAACGCAGCATACCAAGCATCTCAACTTCAGTTGATCAAAGAACTCATTGAGGGAAAAAAAACTACAATATCAATAGTTTGATTTCTAAAAACGAGTCAGTATGCATTTCTTTAAAGTTGTTATGTATTGAAGAAGTCCCTCCAACCACACTTCAAAAACCTGCAACCAATAGAAGTCACTGTCAGGGACAGAAAGTGGTTACGACTACCTTATGTTAATATGATATGTGGGGTTCAACGTCCCAAAACCACCATATGATTATGAGAGACGCTGTAGTGGAAGACCCTAAAAATTTCGATCACCTGCGGTTCTTTAAAGTGCACCCATATCTCGACACGGGCCTACAGCATTTTCGCTCCATCGAAAGTGCAGCCCCCGCAGCCAGGATTCGATCCGCGACCTGCGGGGCAGCAGCCGAGTACCTTAGCCACTAGACCACCACGGCAGGGCACGACTACCTTATGTTTATTGTGCGTCATGTCTCCTATCTTTCTCTGAGCTCCAGAAATATTATGATACATTGTGCACTATAATTCATGAATTGTTGGTGCTGCTGTGTGTAATGGTATGCGTTCAAGCTATTTCATGTTGTCACAGGAATTGTCATTAGTAAAGTTGCAACGTGCGCCTCCGAAACTCTCCCTTTGGTAGCCATACAAACTAAAACGAACACAATAGCTCTAGGTCTGTTCGATTTACCTGCACCACTTGAAATCAGTTCACGGCTGTGCATGCAAAGTTAAGAAATTGTGCAGTGCGAGTTCAGCAGTGCTGGCACAGCGCAACACCTGAAACGAATGACGAGGTACCGACAAGTTGCAGGCTTTATTTCTGTTTGCTGAATCCACATCGTTCAGCTAACACTGAACGATGGCGAACTGCACATGAGTACGTGCCTACACGATCCCTACAGGATCCCTTCTAAAACAAAACATTCTATTAATGAAAATAAAATGTTATACTTTTTGAACTGACACATAGAAAAGCCTCTCTGTAAGCTGGCTGTGCAATCCAATTTTATTGTGATAGTTAAAAAAATGCACATATCTTGAAATGGTTGTACACGTTGGGCAGTATTTCATGTATAAAAGGTTCGAAAAAAAAAAGAACGAGACTAAGCGTGAACCTTGAAAAGAGTGGAATCCAAAAGAACTGTTTTACTGACATCATCCCACACACACCCTCTATCCATGCGGCCAGTTTGGGCTTAACACCGATCACACCAGTTGTGGTGCAGTGCCATAAGTGAACACATGCAACTGTGCTGTGAAAAAAAAAGTGTAATGTAAAAACTGTACTGAGGCTCAACATCAAGTTTCTTGTGAAACTTAAAAAATCTTCTATGAAAACATGTCGAATAGTAAGTGAGGATTATAGAGATGAAACGTCTCATGCATGTGTGTTTGAATGGCGTAAGTGGCTTTCAGGGGAAAGTAAGTGTGGAAGGTGATGAACATTCTGTGGGCCTAAGGTCAGCGATTACAGATCCAAACATTTCCAATGTTTCCGGGTGATCTGTGGTGACCGGAGATTAAGTGTTCATGCAGTAGTTGCTACAGGAAAAGCTGTTCAATGCATTCTAAAGGAGCAGTGCCACCCAATGTCAAACTTGAGATGCGGCGTTCATTCGATTCTATTCCTATTTTGAGCGCAAAGAGCGTCCAAAGGCTCAATGGCGCAATCAAGGCCACGAGATATCGACAGTATTTTGTAGTGTTCAGCAAGCTCGTAGGCCATGCCTCAGGCACTGAGCGACTTCGAGCGAGCAGCGATGACGTCATGCCTGGCAACGGCTTCACGTGCTTTGTTTTTCTCTGTTCACAGCGCGTTCGTGTGAGTTTTGCGTTTTCGTGATGCTACTTCGGGTGATTTATCATGGAGCTGTGAGCGTCGACTTGGTGATTTCAAGCTACGATCATTGCGAGGTAACAATCACGCAGCGTTTGTATGTCTTACCAGCCAGAGTAGCCCAAACATGCGTTGCCAGCTGCCTCATCACTGCTCAGTTCAGCATTGTATGCAGAATTACAGCTCAGAAGAGGACAGAACTGAGAATGATTTGCCATGCCACGATTCCATATTCCTCAATTTTTCTATCGTTGCTAGTGAATGTTGATGATGGAGGTGAGAACAATGGGGGTGGAAAAGGCATGCCCATACATGTGCATGCTGAGCAGAGGAAACGTCAACGAAAACTGGCGCCCACTCACGTCCACCCATCCACTGATGCCGTCTTATTATTGCCTTTTTTAGCCACTAGGTTTTGGGTTCTGGCACTGCAGTGCTGCCGTCACACTGAAGAACTCGACCAGATGGTACAGCTCTATGCCAATGAGAACTGTCCACGATCTATGATTAAACAAAACATTATGGTACCTATATATATGTTAATGGCAAGAGCACAATCAGAAATAGGTGCAATAGCCAGAAGAGCATCACACCCACTTTATTCGCTTAATTTCGCTTGATGTTTTTATTTTTATTTGTGAAAGTTAAATATTGCTGAAAGAGAACCTATCATTGGCTCAGTTGAAGAGATTCAGTCAAAATAAAGAATCTCCTGAAGGGCCTCCCAAAAACCTCATCGCAAAACTATCACCAGCCATAATAGCACTGTATGGAGAAGTGTGTGAATGCTGAAGGGGACTACTTTGAAGGTGATAATGTTAAGGAAGACTGTTTTTGCAAGTACAAGATATTGTTGTGCACTCTCATGTTATTCTTTTTTTCAGACTTTGTAGCCTCTTTAAATCATGACATGAGCATCAAAGCTACTACAGTCGAACCCCGCTACAACGAAACTGACAGGACACGGAAAAAATCTCGTTGTAGTAAAATAAAAAAAAATATAGCTGATCTGAGCTAGTAGAACAAATAAATGTTTATTTTCAATATTTAAAAAAATGCCCGCTGCTTCCTATTTTTTCCCAGCAGCGACACGACGTGTTTTTCACCCATGTATAGCGAGGCCATGGTCAAAAGCACACTGAAACAACACCTGAAATCCCCTTAGTGAACGAACCAAACAGTTGCATTAACTCATTAACACCAGCAGCTGCCCGCCATCAAAAGTATCCGACAATGCTGAGATAGAGGCAGGGTATCATGGAGCGGCGCCTTTTGCATTATTCTATACCATTCTTATCATCCATCACTCGCAGCTAGCTGATTTCATTGATAATGCAGACGAAAAGCCACTCTGATTAGTTACCACACTGGCCAAGCACGAACATAAAGTTAAGCATCGGAATCGGAAAAGGCATCGTTCCGAGGTTGCACCCAGTAGCTGCGTGGAGGAAACCATGAACTGAGCTTCAGCTTCGGATTGTCTGCAGCTCAAAAGCAAACCAGTGGCAAAAGCAGGGCTAGAGTGTACTATCAGGGCAGTCTCATTACCACCGCTATCGAGCAATGGCGGCGCCCATGCTTGCTGAACAGCCCCGGTCCTTGTGGTGCCAACATGTGCTTTAGACTTTGTTGACGCATTTTCAGGTTCTGAATATGTATCAAAATGTTAAAAGTTGGGTTTACTGATTAGCAATAAGTATCTGAGCCTCGAATCGCATCGTAAAATTTTGTTGAAGTGGTACGATCAAAGAAAAAGTGTTCGTGGCGGCGACAATATTTATGCCTTGACTCCTATGGACTGCTGACGGGGAATAGTGAATTTTTCGTTGAAGAGCGTTCGTTCTAGCGGAGTTTGACTGTACAAGATATTGTCATGATAATAGAATGAAAGTCAATTAAGTCCCAGTTATCAACAAGCCAGTTAAAATAGAGCCGAACGTCTTGGTTCTCTTCTACTAGCTGCAAAAAACAAAACTCGGCTATGCACAAATAGCAAACTGCCTTGCACAACACACAAGGATCCATTGTATGCTCATGTCAGTATGCTATGCTGGCATCTCAAATGGCACAAGGTATTCTCTGAGGGTGGGCGGAGTAACATCAAAATATGTAGACACTTGGCTGCCATACATGCAAGTACGGCAGTTTAAGAACAATGTTGCAACTTTGTACATCCGACCCACCCTCTGCCGAGTCATCTTCTGGCCTTTATAAAAATCAACGAAGGCAAAGTCTGCAACGACTCTGCCGAAGCACCACTCAACGGGCTGCCGCACTGAGCTCATGCGCTTATTGAAGTTAACCTCATGGGGACGCAAAGAAGCACCTCCAAAGGCTTGTAGAGCAGTAGCCGGAGTGGGTAGGCGGGGTCTCCATATATTACATATGTGCGGCCTTGAGTAACTGTTTCCAAGTTGCGGTAGAGGGCAGTCTCCTTTAGGATACCTGCAGAAAAAAAAACTGCTTAACAATACTGAACATTATATGGGATAATAAGCGATGGTATCCTGCTACAGAAACAGTAGACTTGAGCTAGCAGAGAAGAATGAGTGGTTCAACAGTGTTATTAAACTAGTCCCACCAAATTTAGTGTAGTAAAGAGAACTTGCTGAACCGCCAGTTTCAGATTTACTCTGCTAGTTGTGGAGCTATCTTTGGGCTGTACCACCTGCTTGACCGCACACCTGTGCTCTATCATGGTGGTGTGTCCAGTTAACGCTTACAGACACAGGACAGTGAAGAGCATGGCATGGTGAAAAAAAAAACTGTGACCATGAGACAAAGAGGGAAGCAGCATATATCCTGCTGTGTTTTCAAGATATGACTGAATATGTGGAATTGAAAAGAGTAGAGGGCTGTTGACCTCTAAGTGATTTTCATGGCAGTTTGACGTTACTGGAAGACAGCAACTAGTCACTTGCTAGCAGCAGATTGGTATTTTTTTAAAAATAAATGTATATAAGTAGAGGTTGATGCCAATGCGTGGCGCCGGCTACTCCTCTTGCACAAAAGTCGACATCGCACATTTAGTAGCAAACACAAGGCTATACAGATAGCCTTGTGCTAAGGCTATACATATAGCCATAGCACAACTTACACGATGAGTGCACATTTTTCAACACTGAGTGTCCACACCACACAGAAATGTGTCCAAACTACATAGAAATGTGTCCGCACCACACCGAGTTTGTAAAAACACAAGTAATCACGCCAATTTAAGAGTTCACACAAAAAGTTAAAGTTCAATAAAATGTCTAAGGTGATTTTGTCACTTAAATACTGAACTGTTTTCAGCAAGGTTTTCCCAAAAATATCGTAGTAAAACACAAAAATACTGTTTGGAGCATACCGCGGTTAACAGTGAAGTACATTTATTTTTTGTTTAGTACTTTTGAGCTATTTCTGATTCCTCCAGAAAGTAAACGACTACACGCGCTGCAGTGGCTTGTAATTTCCCTTTGGCCATCATTTGCTTGTAACGCACATTATCAACAATAAGACAGAAATCTTCCCGTGACCTTGACAGTGATTTGGGCAATTTAGGTGGCACTCAGAACGCCGAGTTCAGTAACTGCGTTGACTAGTTGACATGATGTTCATTGCAGTGAGGCATGCTAATGCTCTGTGATAGAAACTTTCAAACCAAAGAAACTATTTTGGATGTGTTCGCTTACTCCAGTGTGTGAAGAGCGTTAACTACACTGCATACTAATGAAAGCAAAAATGTCTCAAAACATGTTAGTACACTCTTATGCCGCATACCAAGAAATCAAAAAATGTCACTTGCAGGACATCCAAAATTGTGTCACTGCTCCTTTAAGACACCTTGTCAAATGTCAAGGGCGAGAAGTGGTTGGAGCAGAATAAGCCAATAAAAGATGGAAAATTTTGACAGCTTTAAGCCTAGTGAGGAAGTTACATTTCTAGTTGAACGTTTGTCTTTGCAAGGTTGGTAATAACTAGGGGCTTGCATAGTGAAATGTAGAATTGAACAAATACACATTGAATAGTGATGATACCTAATTCATGCCTAATTGAATAGAGTACTATTCAAATAGTAGTTGAACAGAAAGGCACCCATTTCCAAGACAATTGTAGAGTGCCACAACACATAATTCCAAGCAAATATCCACACTTTAATGAATTAACATCGCCATAATATTTGACCACTAAAATATACCGTTATGTAAACTGAGTGTTTACATACAGCAGTATACAGCCTTTGAAGTATTTTTTTTTTTCATTTGTATGATGAACATAGAAGTTACACAAATATTAAAGGAGGTACTTTGCCACCAGCTCTTGAATACCATTCCTTATGATGAATCTTATGGTAATAAATTGAGGTTACACTTTCTTCAGCAAGGCTGGAGTTCAAAGCAAAAATTTGTTATTGCGGTGATGACTGAAGTCTTTGTAGTCCCGTAAAAGTGTGAAATTAATGTATCTTCACAATTCAATCATTTAAATAAAAGTTTTGGTCTTTTGCTCTTCTAAAGCTTTGTTGCTTTGAGATTTTGCCATTGGTTATTTGCAATTATTGTAGTTTGAATAAACTCCTACTATTCATCTGATTAAAGCACCAAATCAAACGAAACACTGTTTAGTTCTTCATTTAGAATTTTTGAATAGTCAAACACCCTTATAATAAAAAATAAGGGCAGACACAAATGGACAAACGGGTACATATGTGCCGTCTGAAGTAAAGGTGTCTGTTGGAGCTGGTACATCATAATTTCATGATGAATTGACTTGCCAAAACAGAAGTGTTAAGCATCAAGTGGGTACAATTATACGAAGTAGCATGCTTTTGAAATTAGCCTACATGAATTTTCTATCACAGAGGTGCATGCTACCTTGCCAGGACATGCCAATGTGTTTGAAGCGAAATGTTTCATTACCAACATAGTATTCCATAGGGCATTTCAGTTAGTCTGGTACCTTTGCAGGAGAAACTGGAGGAAAGTTCACATACCAGCATCACGACGACGGCCTGGAAATGGGCCATCCAACTGACAGGTTATACCATTTGCGCACATCAATGCCTGAAACTTCAAAGCATGATAGCGTTTGTGCCCAGAAAAATAGTATTCTTGTCTAGTTTATGGTCGACAAATTCGTCTAGCTGTTCCGTCAATAAATCCCCAGCAATTCTTCAATAAGGCACCTTTCCTGTGCACAGCCTGAAAAATGAAATGGCAGCTGCGAAAAGCAACACATAGCACGAAGTTTCAAGACCGAAATATAGCACGACGTTCCAAGATCGAAATAAGTATAAGCTAAACTTTTCGCAGTAAACGAAGCTGCTTAAGGTGTAGTAGCTCTACCTGACAGGACGTGTGTTTGGCACTAACTTGATGTTTAGCATCACTGCAACAGGAATTCAGATCTCTCTCCCACAGAAGAAACACCTTCAGTGACACATACATGAATTTTGCTTATCACATTTTCAATGATAAGTGGTTCATGTGAATCTGTAATAATTATTCATTGATAGTAATTACTAACACCTTTTATGCTGGTAGTTGGCATCAGGTACTGCGTCTGTTGAAGTAATGGAGTAAACTGCATGCAAAAGTAGGTTGCTGACACAGAACAGCCAGTTATATAGAGCAATGGTGCTAACCTTGAAAGGCAGGCTGCTCATCGACACAACACTGATATTTTTTAGTTTGAATGGGACTCGTTTTTCTGTGAACACTGATTAAACAAAGCTGCAAACAAAGTTTGAAATTGTCTCGTTGGGCAGAAAAGTCTGAGAAATATGTCAAATGGCATTGGTACAGCAAGAAAGAAAACTGATCTATAAGGCATTCTTACAGTACAGTTGTTCTGACACTGACTACATCATGAGGTTTTTCTTGGGGCAGTAATGATAATGAGGAGGCAAAATAATGAAGGAGTAGGTGTCTGGTTCACAGAAATAACTGCTTTACAGTGTTGGGAATAAAGGGGATGTCTCCTGTGCTTTTTTCTTTGAAGCACGCTAGGAAATATTAATGGAATCGACAACAAATTCACGTAATAAATTGATGCGGCAAATTATTACTTAGAAGATGAAGTTGCTACGACATTGGTGGGGTTGAGGGGCGATTTAGTGTGCCTGGTGTGCTATGAATATAGAAAGCCAGAGCCTTATTTTCCCTTCATAATGACTAATTAGATTTGATTGATTTAATGTCCCAAAACCACCATATGATTATGAGAGACGCCGTAGTGGAGGGCTCCGGAAATTTCGATCACCTGGGGTTCTTTAACGTGCGCCCAAATCTGAGCACACGGGCCTACAACATTTCCGCCTCCATCGGAAATGCAGCCGCCGCAGACGGAATTCAATCCCGCGACCTGCGTGCGGGTCAGCAGCCTAGTACCTTAGCCACTAGACCACCACGGCGGGGCACGAATTACATTTAATGACCTCTACCGAAACGCAGAGATGTAGTGTGGCGAAGCATAAACATAGCGCTAATGGCAGTCATGCAGTGCAACAGCAACAGCACGCCTTCTTACCTGAGAAAACATCTCCAGTGATTGCAGATTAAGCCACTTGTGCACTGTAAGGTCCGCAAGGAGGTGCGCGAAGTAGTAATCTATGTGGGCTAACACTTTAGACACCACACTTGATATTACCGAGCTGTGGCGCCTAAAGAAGAGCTCCAGCTCACAGAGACGATTAGGGTAGGCTAGACGCCGCAACGTCATGCACAGCGCCTTGCGACCAGACACTCGAACACGTTGAGTGCTCACTACCTCTTCGGGAATCAGCAAGATTTTCCATCAAATCTTCCAGGTCTCCTTTTTGGAACCTGAACGAGCGGTAGAATGTAGTAAAGTCCATGCCGTCCAAATCAAGAAGTCCGTTTATCTGGAGGTCACGGCGCGGTGCAGTTCGGAGCAAATACATATTTTCGATTTCGTTCCATCGCAAAGTTCGCAGGAGCAGTTGGTCGTGAAATACGATGTGCGGCATCGTTCATGCAGACACGACAACAGCAAATCACCGACACTTCAACGGGATCAATGGATCGCTGCGACCGATGCCACAAAGGAGCACACGAAAAGTAGGCATGAGTCGCATGACGCTTGTGTTAGCAACTCATGATGCCGATTCTGATGCCGATCACCGTGATGCTGATGTTTTCTTCATAGTTAGGTTTAAATCATAGCACAATTGAAGAAAACAAACATAAAGTCCCGTTTTGTAACGAAAAAGTTTATTGGCATTGTCCAATGTTTTTTTTTTTGTTTTCAAACTTAGTCAGTGATTGCGAAAACTTTCTACTTTGCGCATACGCACATGCGGCGGCCACAGCCGCGAAGGCGTCGCGGGCGTTTTTTGGGCGTATTTTGGGCGGCACGGGCTAAAAGTGCAAAAGGCTCGTTTCAACGCTATCCGGCTTTACGCCCTCCGCCAACTCGGTATACGCAAAAACGTACCGGAGTGCCGGACAGACTAAAATCCTCTATAGGTGGGAGCTGCGGATGGCGTTGATTGTTTCAAATACCCGATGCTGTTAAGAGTAGACAAGCAGCCAAATGTACAGACAGACCAAAATTTTTGCGTCGAAAGTCCCCAAAAATGGCTATCGTCTTTAAAATGCACATGATGCAGGCGAAGAAACAGGGAGCGTTGCATGAGACGCTGCGGCGCGTCTCCCGCCAACACAGGAGCTCCGAACAGCACGTCCGCTCTAAACGAACGCTAGAGCCAGACCCTCCATTTGCTTGATTCACCCACAAAAGTTCTTTCTTCATTATAGGAAAATAAAAAAATGCAGATCCGATCGCAGCGACAAAAGTCCCCTCTAGTTAATTTTAGGAAACTATATGCCTTATTCCTCTTGGAATTCGAGCCCTTCGCTGACGATATCAGCTCAGACAAAACCAAATGTAGCGTAGCCACACGTAGCAAATTGCGCGTGTGCTCTCGCCAATGTAGTCTTCTTCTTCTTGTTCCCTTAGCGTCTTGATGATGATATCAAGTGCGCTGGCCTTCAGGAGCCCGGGATGTCGTTTGCGTTCCTCGCGTGGCATAACGCAGGCAGAACACCGTATAAGAATTCAAGAAAGGAAGAAGATGAATCAAGTGATATATAGAAAGAAAAAGACAGATAGAACATTACAAAAATAGAAACAAATAGAGAAAAAGAACAACCAGAAATACAGAAAGAAAGAAAGAAAGATATAATAAAAACAAAGAAAGATAGAAAGAAAGACAGAAAAAGAGACATAATAAGAATAAAGAAGGAAGCCACACTACATACCCGCAGGCGTCGCGCCACTATAGCACTATAGTGCTATAGTGTCAACTGCGTGATCTGGGCGTTTCAGCTACTTAAAATATCGAGAGCATTTGGAATTTGGGGATAACAGACTTTGTTGCAGCCCAGAACTTTTTTATATTTTCACACGACAACGGCATTGTTTAGCGCCTGACCTAACATTTATCGTACGTAAGTGTAATTCATGGTATAGGTGTTCTTCACCGGGGCGTCAACAAAACCGGGGAAGAAGCAACAAGTTTCCTAGCTTTGGTCAATGTCTTTGTCCTTTATTTCTACGAGTGAAGCTCCTTAAGGCTGATGCTTGTCCGTTCTCCGGCGTTGGCGTGCGCCGTAGCCACCACTGACAATGGCGATGATGCTGACGACGATGAAGAGCAAGCGCGTTACAGACCACACACTCTCCTTCTGCCACCACAGCACAGCACATCCGAGGTACCCACTGTATGCCACGACGATGAAGATGACGCTGAAGTTGATGACGCAGATTATTACAAATCACGGGATTCCGCAGTAGATGACGTCTCGGTAGGCTCTGCGATGCATTACGTATGACTTGAAACAACCTGCAACGCCAGAGGAATGTGCCCAGACCTCGTATTTGCTAACTTAAAGCTGGATCAGGTACCACAATCTAGCGATAATGAAGGAAAAACGAAATTCACTACTCAACACAACACACCAGATATGACCATTAGCATTTTATATAACTTCGCCCACTCATCATCATTCCCTTTGTGGAATGATGATGAGTGGGCGAAGCAGTTTTTTTGCGAGTCATGACCATATACAATATATACCTGACCTTACACAATAGGTTATAGAATATGCACATGCTTTTCGCAGATTCAGAAAAGGGTTTCCTTAATGGAAGAAATATAAATCAGAAACATGAAAGTTCTCTTTTGTTATGAACTATCGCTTCGTATACTTTGTAATTAACACTATGAGATGTTTCCCCATTGAATTTCGAAGCACTGCATTCGTTTCATTTGAAACAGCGCACATAGAAGCTGAAATGAACATAACAAAATTATAACGTGTCTTTAGAGTATGCAGTTGAATGATGACCTCTACGGGACACATGCATGCACTTGGGGTACGTTTATGCATGCAATACAGTGAAAAAAAAAAAGAAGAAGCTACTTCGGATACAAGTTCTTATTCAACTCTTTATGAGCCGTGCTTACAATCAGAAGAATAGAATATAACGCGAGTTTGTACAGTTCCATGATGACAATTTTAAAAGCGAGAAACACAAGAAAAATGATCTTATTTCTGCTTTCCAATTTTCGTTTTCGCTTCAAAAATATATACCATACATTGTGTAATATATATTGTAATGAAGAGCTGGAGGTTTTGGCTTGGCTTTTCGCTTGATGTGTAACATATACCATAACATATACCACCACACACGAGCACACTGCACAACTGAGAAAGTTTCCTTCAAGCTTACGACCCTCAAGAAAGTCGACAGCGCTTTCGTGGAGCGTAACACACTGGTGCTGCTTTGGCATAGATCTAGAATGCGTCGCGACTTCGCGAGTGTGTTGCAAAGCCATGTTCGAGTCTCATTGGAGATTTAAGTCTGCCTTAGGAGTCTCTCACTAAAGCGTACATCCTGCGTTCATGAGGGCATCATAGGACGCTTAAAATGACGTATAGAAAAAAGAACAGCAGTGTTAAAGAAGCATCCTCGCCCCAACGCGGTGGTCTAGTGGCCAAGGTACTCGGCTGCTGACCCGCAAGTCGCGGGATCAAATCCCGGCTGCGGCGGCTGCATTTTCGATGTAGGGGGAATTTTGTAGGCCCGTTTGCTCAGATTGGGTGCACGTTAAGGAACCCCAGGTGGTTGAAGTTTCCGGAGCCCTCTACTACGGCGTCTCTCATAATCATATGGTGATTTTGGGACGTTAAACCTCACATATCAATCAATCAAAGAAGCACCCTCGCCTTGTTTCGATCTTGAAACGCGCGCATCCACGTAGAAAATCACCCTTCGCCGTGCAGGGTGGGGCCTCGCTTCTTTTCAGATTCGATAATGAAGGGGCGGTTGACCGATAATCGCGGCAACGCTCCCGTGTGAGCCTTCATTTCAAATGCGCGACACTCCCGTGCGTGCAAGAAAAGGTGCGTCCTTTGCGGCCCACTGGAGGCACCTAATGAATTTCATATCTTCTTACGGCCATTGCGGGTGACCACTATGGACGTTTCTTGAACAGGGGCCCTCGTAGTCCCAATGAATAGAAAAGCGATGAGCTGCAGGGTTTGGTAGTTTTTGTTTGCCCATTGAAAAGAACCGCGTGCGCACTTAGCGCAGCTGGAGTCAGTGGTGTGAAAGGCGAGAAGAGCTCAGACATTTATGAACGCCAGAGTAGATATGTTATTTACGCCTGACGTTAAGTGTGCGCATCACATACACATAAACATTTGCCACATAATGCAGGAGGAGTTGTGGGTTTCGGGAAGTAACTGTCTCATCCATTTCTATTTCAGCTGATTTTTACCTTAGAAGTGTGGCAGCTTTTTACCGTTCGTCATGCTTTTTACCGTTCATTTGAAGCTGCCGATAGCGTGCCTTATCTTTTCCTCGTCTTGGCTTCCGAGATAAACGCACGGACGTTGAAGCGCCCCCCAAACGCAGCCTCGTTTTTTTTTTAGATAAAGTTGGTAATCTGTTAATTAAACGATCAGAAGAGAAGCGTTGGCGACGTGGCAATTTGATTTTGCTAGCTGCATGCCGACTAGGGCAATTGTGTCTGTAATAGGAGTAGGCGTTCGATGTAAAATTTCAATTTGATAGATGGCGTCGAATTGATGTAATGTAGACTTATGGTAAATTTTTTTAGGAGCGAAGCTTCTTGAGGTGTAAATCAGTCTCTTGTCATTCGATGTAGCCACCCCTAGTACTCGGAGTGCTCACCAGGTGGCACTACGGCGCTCGCTCCACTGGCAAAGGGCAAAGGGTCAAGCACTGGCAAAGGGTCAAGCAGGAGTGCAAGGAACATTTATGGCTAAAAGGAAAGTGGCAGGTCAAATGACACTCCTTGGTTTCGTGTACTTGTGGACGGGAGCAAAGGCCAGAGAGGAAAACCAGGCAATGGTAGAGTGTATATCAAAGGACATTCAGGAGTTAGGAAGAGAGTGCGAGATAATTATACTAGGAGACATGAATGCGCACATAGAAGATATAGATGGGTATACCGACCCGACAGGCAAAATGATCATGGATATGTGTGAAAGGCTTGATTTGATCATTTGCAACAGTACCGAGAAGTGTGAAGGGCAAATAACATGGGAGGTAGGAAGGCTTCAGTCGACGATAGATTATGCACTGATGTCACATAGGATGTATGATAAGCTCAGGGGAATGCACATAGATGAAGGTGGCTCCAGAAGTCTGGGTAGCGATCACAAACGTATCAAGCTAAGTTTTGGAAGAGCAGTGAAAGTGGGAAGGAGACAAGATGAGCAACTACAGGAAAATTTTTATCCAGAAAGGCAAATGGAAATAGCCACTAAACAAATTGAGAAAGTAATCACGGAGGATAACAAGACAGTGTGGACATACACGAATCTAATTAGACTCTTTGAGCTAGAGCTTGTTAAGACGCGTAACAAATCACCCCGGAAAAGAAGACACAAACCCAAAAGTTGGTGGGATGAGGAAGTTAAGAGAGCCATAGCAAAACGTCAGGAAGCCTCTAGGGAACACAGACATGCTAAGCAGCGGGGTGAACCGACAGATGATGTTGAAAGAAAATGGGCAACCTTTCTAAGCTGTAGAAGGGATGCATCCCTTCTGATCAATGAAAAGATTAGAAGGAAGGGAGCTCAGTGGCTGGCAGAAGTACATAAAAAAGATAGAAAGGCCGCTGCGAAATTTTGGAACCATCTAAACTCCCTAAGAAATGAGACGAGCCTAGAGCAGAGTTTTATAACTACAGCCCAAGGTGCTAGGCTAGAAGGGGACGAAGCTATTGAATATATAAGAACAAGGGTGACAGAAAAATTTCAACAAAGAAGTACTTTATGCACCACAATAGACAAGGACGAATCAAGTGGTGCAATGGCTCCATTTTCACAACAAGAGTGGGAAAGGGCTGAGAAAAGGGTTCCTAGTAGTACATCAACAGGCCCAGATGGCATTCCAATTAGGCTGATAAAGACATTAGGTCCGAAGTCTAAGCAGGCTTTGAGAGAGGCAGTGAGCAAAATAATAATCGATGGTGAAGTTCCCAATGTATGGAAACTTAGCAGGATGAGCATGATCTATAAAGGAAAGGGGGAAAAAGCTGACATAAACAACTACCGTCCTATAACAGTGACATCAGTGGTCTACAGGCTGGCGATGCAAATTATAAAGGAAAGACTGCAGGCGTGGATAGAGGATGAGGGGGTGCTGGGGGAACTGCAGAATGGGTTTCGGAAACACAGGAGGTTGGAAGACAATCTGTTCTCACTGACGCAGTGCATCGAAATAGCAGAAAAGGAACACAGGCCCCTGTGGCTAGCATTTTTGGATATCAAGGGAGCGTACGATAGCGTGGTTCAAGAGGAATTGTGGGGAATACTGGACACACTAGGCGTGGAACATGTAGTCACTAATCTTTTAAAGGGTATCTATAAAGGTAACAAGGTAGTTATAAAGTGGGAAAAACAGGTATCCAAGCCTGCAGAGGTAAAACGGGGGCTTAGGCAGGGGTGCCCCCTGTCACCCTTATTATTCATGATGTACCTACAAGGATTAGAGGCAAAATTAGAGGGAAGTGGACTGGGCTTCAACCTCTCTTTAGTCAAACAAGGAAAACTTATTGATCAGGCACTACCAGCATTAATGTACGCAGATGATATAGTGCTAATGGCCAACAACAAGGAAGATTTGCAGAGATTGATGGACATCTGCGGTAATGAGGGAGATAGGTTAGATTTTAGATTCAGTAAGGAAAAATCAGCAGTCATGATTTTCAATGACAACGAAGGTAGTGAGCTTAGAATACAGGAGGTCACGCTAGAGATAACAGATAAATACAAATATCTGGGCGTATGGATAAGCAATGGGACCGAGTATCTGAGGGAACACGAAATATACGTGACGACTAAAGGTAACAGGAATGCAGCAGTCATGAAAAATAGGGCACTGTGGAATTACAATAGGTATGATGTTGTGAGAGGAATATGGAAAGGGGTCATGGTTCCTGGGCTGACGTTCGGCAATGCGGTCTTGTGCATGAAATCAGAAGTTCAAGCAAGATTAGAAATTAAGCAACGTGGAATAGGTAGGCTTGCTTTAGGAGCTCACGGGAATACACCAAATCAGGGAGTACAAGGTGATATGGGATGGACATCATTTGAGGGCAGGGAAGCTAGCAGCAAGATAAAATTTGAGAAACGATTGAGAGAAATGGGGGAAGAGCGTTGGGCTAGGAAGGTTTTCAGCTACTTGTACATGAAGAATGTCGATACAAAATGGAGGAAGCGAACCAGGAAGTTGACTGGTAAATACTTAGAAAACAGCAGGTGGCCAAACCAAAAAGAACTATCGGTTAAGAAAAAAGTGAAGGAAACGGAGACTGACATGTGGAGAATGGGCATGATTAAGAAGTCCGCACTAGAGATCTATCGAACTTTTAAGCAGGAAATTGCCAAGGAAAGGATCTATGATAATACTCGGGGTAGTTCTCTACTGTTTGAGGCCAGGACGGGAACACTGCGAACCAAGACATATCGGGCCAAATACGAAGGGGTAGACACAGTATGCAGTGCGTGTGGAGAGGAAGAAGAAACTGCCGAACACTTGATAATGTTCTGTAAAGGGCTTCACCCTATAGTTCAGGATGATGGCGCAGAGTTCTTCAAAGCACTGGGGTTTAGGGACCGGGAGGGCAAAATAAACTTTAAGCGGGTAGACTTAACCAGAAGGAGGTTATCTGATTGGTGGCTAAAGTCAAGACACGAGTGAAAATTAAACTCTTCACTGCAAAGTACGAATCCTCAAACTCACTTTTTAAGGAAAAAAATAAATATAGTTTTTGGTTCATTAGGTGTTACGGCTTGGTGGCGCTAGCCACCGCCCGATCTAAAGGGTACAGCCATATCCATCCATCCATCCATCCATCCACTGCGGTGCGTAGGAGATGCCTGTTTTAATGCGATAGGAGACGGACGCATGGATGCACAGACAGACAGACAGACAGACAGACAGACAGACAGACAGACAGACAGACAGACAGACAGACGGACAGACAGACAGACAGACAGACAGACAGACAGACAGACAGACAGACAGACAGACAGACAGACAGACGGACGGACGGACGGAGAGCATTCACTTCGTGGATATGGTGTAATTTTTTAAGCTCATGCAGGTCACAGAGGGAACAAAAGCAATGAAAAATACAAAGCTTATACTTCATGGCTATATCATTCGATATGTAGGTTCAGCCACAATAGTAGTCTTCCTCTATACGTACACTTTACATCTGTAAACAGGGCTGAAGATACACAGTTGCGTCTGTGGTATACGGCTCAATTGGAACGCAATCATTCTGTATCATTATCAGTGCGCTTGAAATTTGCTTGACCGGGGACTCCTGGCTAGCCAATCATAGCTGGGAGATTGTGAATTAGGATTCAGAATAACCGATTGCCTCAGGCCGTCGAAGCTTTGAAAAATTGCTAAACAATGGCTTTTTACTAGATGAAATAAACAAAGCTATTTCTGCAACTGTTCAACCACAGTGTTAATTTCCGCAATTAACCCTGTCCTAATAAAAAACGCTTCACACTCTGCATGGACTCAAAAGAACTCAAGCTTTTTCTTCTTTGTAAACAGACATACCACTCGATTCATTATGCGCGCGATGAATTAATTGGTTTTGTTCATCATTGCCATGCATAAACAAACCCAGACAAACATTGATCACAAGTTGAAAAAGCACTTGTTTTATCTCCGACAGCGCCAGGTCACGTTCTCAGGCTGCCAAACATGAAGACTAAAGGATCTCATCTCCCGATATCTTTTCAATCGCTTTTAAAATTAAAATAGCCGTTACTCCAGGACGATCTTTGCTGGCGAGAGCTCCTGTAGGTTCGTCGCCACGCCGGGTCACACACTGCAGCGATATACACAAAAGGTGGTCGTTAACGAGCAGGTAGCGCCTTCTGAGACGTTGTCTCCGCGGCGTAGATACACGTGAGAAGCCTGGGAGATAGCAAAGAGGCTAGGAAGAGAGACGGAGAATTGGTAGTTGAAAGGACGCCAACTGAGTCTATTCTGCGGCTGCGGCAATTTCCAAAATACCTAAGCGGGGTTCTCCTCTTTCCCCCACCTCGAGAGCCCCGTGCTTTCCCTCTCCCCGCTTCCTCGCCGCCAATTTCATAGGCTACTCCAGCGCGTAGGGCCATCTGTCATTTCCATAGTTTGGGGCATAGGTATTTACACGGGTGCACATATCGTTACCCACACACGCACAGAGGAAGAGCGAGTGCGGCGCCCGAACGACGTCGCGTCTCGCGAGGGGAGACGAAGGGGCCGACCAGCGGCGGGTGGTAGCAAAATATACGGAGGAACGGAAGGTGGCTACTGTTCGGTCAGGGTTAAAATCGTGAACTGCCCGAGGCAACGCGCGCTGGCTCTTCATTTCTTGGCTTCTCTGTCTCTCGCCTCGCCGCAACTGGGAGTCTCGCTTATAGCCTACGTATCCGCGCTTCATGCCTCTTGTAGCGATCCCCTGCGCGTCGCCGAACGCTTCAGACGTGCCTTGGAGCTACGTGCTCGGCATGCAGCAGCGTCGTGAAGCCTTCGCCGCTCGCCTCCCTCCTCGCTCGATTCCTTTCTTCCTGTCCCGTGTCCTCCGCGAGAAGTTCGATTCGCTTTCGGTGATTGGGGCGTATGTGTGTGAGGAAGGGGGGGGGGGGGGGTTCTCCGATAAATTCAGCGTTTCTGCCCTTCTGACCTCGCCCTCACTCTCCTTCTCGCACACGCAGCGCACACTGGTATATTGCTTGCTATGCACTCGAACATGACATAATGCAGTTTCCATGCCTGCAAGAGGGACTTTTGCTCGAGAACGAAGCCCGTTCGTCGTTGGGCGTAATTCCCTCTGCCCGTGCAGTAAGCTTTTATCGGGTGTGCAGCGCTGTTTGGGGAACAAGCGTGTTGTGTCAATCCTTGGACAGGCAGATAAGCGCCATTTCTCTCTCTTACTTCCCTCATGGAGCCTGATATTGTTACGGGGCGTGTTATTGATTGCCGTATGTTATTTATTTCTTCCCGTCGTTGATGGAAGGGTGGTGCACCGGCTCTGACAGTATCACGAGACCGCCTGCGTAGTTGCAGATAAGCGTTGAATGAACGAGTGGGGCGGCTACGCTGGTCGTTCTTTACTGCTTCACGCCGTGCACGTGACGATAAAAAAGCAACCCAGTCCGTTGGGTTAGCCAGTATTTTAATTAGGGCACATTCAAGCTCTGTCTGTGGTAGTTAATAAGGCTTTTCATCTCTTAGTTTAGTTCACAATGTGCGCTGAGGATACGAAAGATAATTAGGATTTTGTGTTCTTGCTCTCTCACTACATATACAAAGGACATGCACCGTACAGTGTTTCAGCAAATGTTTTTGTAAGAAAATTTATGCTCAATTATGTTGTCTATTTCGTTTATTGCTGTTATTTAATAAAAAAGCAAATATAACACAACATTTGCAGAAATTCGGGACACTTAAGTTGCATGTACGCGCATTTTGAGACAATAAAAAGGACATCATATTTGTTTTACTTTTAGCTGGAAGCCTAGTGATTATTTGTTCGCGGCTTTATTACCTAACTTTTATGTGATTGTATTTCTTTCGCAACGTTTGCAGCCTAATTCTAAATTTAGTAAAACACGGGATAGCATACCATCTTCGTTAGGTGTATACCAGTGCACGCATTTAGTTGTGTAAATCATTTGATGTATGCAGTACTTTCGTGCTGACCCAAAGAAGTGGTCAAAAGTGTGTGTTGATCAGGTACTCGTAACAGCCATAAAATTATTTTCACTGCTTTTCACAAAGAAATGCCAGACCCAACGAATGACATCCGTTTTTTTTAATATCTTCCTTAAGTTGCATGTCGTCATAAATATAATATTGATTAGCTTTGATGAACTGCAGTATTCATAAGCCTAAGGCGTTCGAATTTCATACAGTAGTCTCAATTACACATCATGGCGTAGAGCGTACCAATGAGTGAGGTAGGGTTGCGGAATGTGCACCTCCATTCCATTCCAGTTTCATTCTGAGGAATTAGGACTTGCCGCAATCCCATTCCTTTTAATTCCTCGGAATAAAAAAACCTAGCCCATTTCCACTCCGGGGATGGTCAGGCAGTTCCATTTCATTCCTGTAATTCTTAAATGTAGAAAATGCATCCTGATATGTTTTTTGAAATAATAAAGAACGCTCCCATAAAGCTGGTGTCACGCGATGCATTAAGAACTGCAAAAGCACGCAAGACACGTTACCATGGCTGAGGAATAGCCGCTTGGTATCATATCTCGTGCAGTAAAATGCCCCTGCCAATCCCCATGAGAGCGGTTCTCCCTCTACATATAGTACTTGCGGGCTAGCATGTTGGAACGATTGTGATGTCTTAGCAATGTTTAAACTTAAATTTACTAATGCTAAAATGAGAACAACGCATATTTATGCTCACAAAAGTAGCGTTCAAAAATGCTAAGCGGTTTCGTCACAAATGTGGAGTGGTCGTGAATAAGATGAAAACTAAGATTTACTATAGTTTCGTCTATTGATTACGAAACCCGCTAGGTCTGCTGGTACCAGCGGGAACAGTGCACCACTGCTTGGGCAGCTGTGCCTTTGCATCGAATACGAAACACTGAGCCGCACTGCTCGTCAGCACTCACGCTTGTCAAGCGCGGTTCGCAAGGAGAAGAGAACTTTCTATGTTCGCCTGCACACAGCTGTGTAATGTCTTCCTAAGTTATTCTAAGAGAGGTAAAAGAAGAGAAATTGAGCCCCGTAACTGTCTGCATCACGGTGCGACACCTCAACAGTATCTCACAGAGGATGGGGGTGAGGAGGGATTAAAATGATAGGAATAAAGGTGTAGAGAAAGAGAGATGCGCTAAGCCAGCGAGCGAGGACATATCGAGGGGATAGGAGAGATAGGAAAGATAAAAACACGGTCACAGGAGTCCGAGGACGGGGCACCACTTGCGAGAGCTCTTGTCGGTGTCAGGAGATGGCGTATATAGGGCAATTCCAGTAGGTGAGAGCTATGCTGTCGTCAGAGGTCGGCGTCAGGAGATGACGTAGGGCCAGCCCAGTCGGCCAGAGCTAGGCTGAAGTCGGAGATCGCGAGGGCACGACCGGTCGGCACGGAATCCAGCGAGCGAGTCGCAATGTCTTCCTTGTCGCAAATGTTACTTACATGTGTCAGGTAACTAAACTGCTCGTGAGATAAATATCAGGCAGTGCGTTGAATATTGCCGCTTTCGTGTGGGGTGTCAATGTGAACCAACTTCCAGGGATTATTTGTTTCTCCCTACAGTATCTGTTGGGGTAATGCAGTTGCACAGCCTCCAGCATATTTAATAATATCACGCGAGCATCGACCGCACGCAGTATCAGCGCCTTGCAGCGGCGATAATCTGCGATACTGGCAGCAGTACGCGCATGTGCATGAAGCAGCGCCAGCGCAAGCGTCGTCTGCTAGACTGTTGCTTTCAGGATGAAACACTCCATTTCTTTGTTGAAGGCGCCCGGAGGGCGCACAATTGCAGATAGAAACGTCAAGAACGTTTCGCTTTCTTAGTTTTTTTCCCGTCGGCACTCGAGGAGCCATAATCAAATATGGAAAATGCGGCGCCAGAATGCGGTTTTCTTACAGCGCTTCAAATTACTTTTTCTTACTTTTTTATTCAAATTTCCCTGCGTATCAACATTGAGCAGTTTCTTTGGCTGTAATAACAGGAAAGATCAAGAAAACATGAATCGGTAGATCACGGCTTAAGTTGTGCGCATGATTTTGTTTGCACCATTTGTGTTTTCCTTTTTTTATTATAAGAAGACTAATACAGTCATTGTGGTAGAGTGCATCGTCCTGAAAGGAACAGCGTGGCAGACGACGCTTGTGATAGCGCTGCTTTGTGCGCCTGCGCGTACTGTTGCCGGTCTCGCAGATTATCGCCGTTGTAAGGAGCTGATACTTCGTGCTGTAGACGCTCGCACGATATTATTAAACATGCTGGAGGCTGTAAACTAACTTATGCCTCGGTTTCTCTTTTAAAAATGGGCAGATTGTTCCTATTTCAAACAACGCCAACCATTATTGGCTTTGCCTAACTAAAGACGGGCCTAGAGAATGCGTTGTGGCCTTCGACTTTGATAGCACATGTACTTAGGCCTAAATGTCTAATTCGAGGGCTATATTACAGCAATAATGGTGTAGCAATATTAAGTTGCAAAAAAGATACAAAATAACAATAATAATGAAGTAATCCCTCTATACGTAGCAGTGGAAGTGCGGGATGACCAGCTCTCAGCTCGATATTTAAGAAATGCCTGATCTCCTGGGCTTGATCTCCAGAATGCCTGATCTTCAGAAGACGTTTGGCAATCGTTTACTAGTTCTTTGGTCACCAGTATTACCTCATAGAAAATACTAAGCGTCCTCTTGATTTTTCATTGCTGCAATAAAAGTCGTAAGCCGGAAAAGGTGTTAAAAGAGACGTTATTCTAGTTTTGTTCATGAAAATTTTGCCACGAAGTGTTATGAGCTAAAGGGGTGCTTCGCCGTTTAGTTTTCAGAACCAGAATTGTGAATGACGGCATTTTGAACAGTTGATTCTAAATCAAGAATGAGATCAAAACAATTGCCGTCTACGAATGTGTTGCCCTTCACAAACATGAACTGCTCGAGCGTGCACCACTGGACACAATTAAGAGCCGGTGCGGTAGTGCATCATATATGGTAGTGCTGCTCCAGCCGCCAACAGGCGTGGTGGTGGCGGCTTTCCCCCGGGCCTCTCTTCACCCCATAGACGTCAGACTCTGCTTATGCCAACGTTACTAGATACAGGATGTAGTAACGTTGGCGTAGGCAGCGCTGCGAAAAACCCCACTCCTGCTATAAATGGGTATAGGGAGAGCCATCCGCAAGCGAACGTGCTATAGGCCGATGCTCTTTCGTTGGTCTTGAGGTAGGGTTTCCTGAAAAGCAAGGACCTAGCAATCTTTTTCCTTCAGTACAACCTCACTTCATAAATGTAGGAAGCTCATCAAAACGAACAGCGGGTACAATGCCAAAGATGTTTCAGTTATTTCGGCATGCTGAAACTGGCAATTTAAGTGCAAACGAGCATTGCATGACATCGAGCTCGAGGCAAGCACTCCGACGTGCGTTCTGTAACGCCTAAATGCGTTAAAATTGGGCATATACGTGATGCAAAAGCGATAAAGTGCATACACGATCAGTGGTACGAAGTTCGCTTTATCCGGCGCGAACGGACCCGGCAATTTTCGTCTTTGCAGTGGCATTCTCCTTCTATCTCTCGCTTCCTGTGCGTTGTACTGTTTTGTTACGCATGCTAGAGTGTTCCGTTAATGGTTGTCTTCTTTTTTTATATACCGCAAATGGGGATACATGCGTGTCCACTTGCTCGCTGTACAACGAAAGGTTAAACCGAGGCCTCCGAGACAGCTCCGGCAATCGAGGAGACCAATGGCAAGAAAAAAAAAACCTGATTGTGGTCGTGATCATTTTGTGATTTACCTGTATGACGTACTACGTGTTCGCATTTCCTAGTTAAAGCCGGAACTTAGAGCCTTGAAAGCCCTACGTTCTTCATGCTTTGTGGTGGCGACAACTTAGATTGTCGGTGGCCGCTGTGTGTTCGATGTTTATCGCACGCGTCACATGTCTACTGCTGCACCACGCGCACCGTGGTCAGAGGTTCAGATGAGCTTCATTATCAAAGTTACCAAGGTCCTCTGTCAAGGCTACTTTCTCATACTTTTTATGCAACCGGCTGTGAATTACCCAACACGCCCACACCTGCCCGTATCCAGTACTCTCGACGTTCTGCTTCGCAAAAGCAGCGGAAAGCAGTAAAATTGAAGTCCTTTACTTCCGTGGCAGTTCACAAAGCAACAACAGCGCCGATGGAGGTATATTTCTTCGGAGAGCACGGAGCTATAACGTCTGCTCTTCCTTTCGCCATCGTTCTGGCGAGATAACTAGCAAGTACTTCATGGCGGTTCGGTGACGTGTCCGACCAGCAGAGATAAATTCATAGCTCATTTTCTAAGTGTTCAATGTGCAAACACACCTAAAATTTAGCTCAATGATTGTTTCGTACACTGCTGTTACACCTGTTTACGCAGCAAACTGTGCAAGGAAGTCGGGCTTTGCACTACTCAAATTGGCGTCGAGAGGTGGCACTGCGTGTCCGCAAAACTCCAGAGTCTGACGTCTATACATTCGTTGCACGTATTATCGTGAGCAATATGAGTTCGAACGCGCGGGTGCGTGACTGAGAGCCTCAAAATACAGCTAACGTGATACGAGGATGGCGCTGCCGAAACTGGAGGCGAAAGGAGGGCGCTCTTCCGATAGCTGTTTGCACTCCCGCATCACCATACCCGCATGACAGTTGCTGCAAAACGGCAGTTTATCGCGTGCCTTTGGCTGCTAGCAATGACAACACGAAAAGAAAAAAAAATCACCGAGAACAAGGATGCGTATTAAAATGCTCAGCGAACACCATCTAGATGTAATAAAAACATGGCCTATGTATCGCGGCCGGCTACGTCACAGCCGATGTTTTTGAAGCTTCATAGCCTGCTAGGCCAACTGGTTGTGGCTGTGCGCATTGATTTGAATTCATATGACCAACAGCAGCCACCAGCAGCTGACACGCTATATGTTGCATTTTGCAGCAACGATATCGAGGACGGAGTGTCAACAGCGGGCGTAAGCGCGCCGCCCTTTCCACTTTGTTTTGTTTTCCACTTTGTTTTCCACTTTGTTGAGCTCACACTCGTTCGCGTGTTCGAGCTCATAGTGCTCACGCTAGTACGTTCCATCCGGGAATGAGAGGACCAAAAACCGCCATGTTTGTCAACATAAGCAGCAGCCCGAAAGCGTAGTCGGGAGCTTTGTCACAGCTTCGGCATTTCGGTATTTCGGCATTTCGGCATTCGGCATTTATCACGGCTACCGTCACATCATTTAGCGTGTTTGACAGCTCGGAGGCCCCATTCTTCGTACTGCGGTATCGTGACAAAACATCAGGACATACTACCGCCTGGCTTCAAACTTGCGATGCATCCAGCAACTGCGCCATGGAGTCTTCGTCAACCTGACGTGCGCTTATCAGTTCCTGGAATCTTTAAGAAGGCACGCATGTCAACGCTAGCCCTGAAGCAATTGACTTTGCGTCTGTTGGACGAAAGGTACTTCGACCGCATACATGTTTACACCGATGGCTCCACTAATTCCAACAGCTCCACAGGAGCAGTGGTTGTTCCATCTGAAAATGTGTTGCTTCAGTACAAGTTTCCTCACACCACGACGTCGACAGCAGCAGAGCTCGCAGCACTTCAAGGTGCAGTAAAGTACATTCTTCGCCAGCAACCTAACCAATGGGCCATCTTTTGCGACTCCAGGTCAGCCTTACAGTCACTACGGTTTGTTATGCAGCACGGGTTGCAAGAACAATCAGTATATCAGATAAGGCACGACTACCACGAAGCGTTCACGGAAGGTCACGATATTGTATTTCAGTGGTTGCCGAGTCATTGCGGAATCGTCGGCAATGACCGCGTGGATGAAGCTGCTCGATCGGCTCATGACCAAGACCAGCGCACGCCCATACCACTCTTGAGAACGGACGCTGCAAGGCTGCTACAATCACTTGCTCGCCGTATATCTCTCCTACAATGGAATACGCAGGGTTTCTCCAACACGCACCTGTATTCGATCGACCCAAACTTGCAACTTCGTTTGCCATCCGGGCTCCCACGATGCGCTGAAACTTTACTGTGTCGCATGAGGTTGGGCGTGGCATTTACGAATTCGTACTCTCGTCTCCTTGGAATGGCGAGCACTTCGGCATGCAACATCTGCGCCTGCGAGGAAACGCTTGAGCACATTCTATGTCATTGCCCAGCATACCAGACCGAACGACGTATTATAGAAGCCAAGCTCTGTCAGCTGGATTCACGGCCGCTAACAGAAGAGAAGATCCTGGGACCTTGGCCGACGGCTTCCCATACGCGCAAAGCCACGAAAGCCCTCTTGTACTTTTAGGGGCGAAGCTCCTTAGGGCGTGGGCTGTGCGTCCCCTGTAGCCTGTATGTAGCCACCTCTAGTTTAGTTCTTGCAGTGTTCTCTAGATGGCGGTACCGTCCCCTGTATGTAGCCACCTCTAGTTTAGTTCTTGCAGTGTTCACTAGATGGTGGTACTTGTAGCTGATGATGAAAAGATGCAAGATGTTATAAACTAGAAAGCGGTACTTGTAGTTGATGAAAGACGCGAGATCTTATAAAATAGGAATGATGTCACATATGGCGCGTGTCATTGGTTGAAGGCAATCGTTCGATTTAGTGCGGCGACGTACGCTAGGGGGAGCGATGTAATAAAATTGAGTGGGCAAAATGTACAGAGGATTCATGGTTTACCAGGTTTACCTCCGGAGCTTCGCCCACTCATCATCATTCACTTCGTGGATATGGCGGAATTTTTTTAAGGACCACCAGACTTCACGACCGCTTGTGAAAGAACTGTGCGAGACCGTGCTGTGTAGTCTCGAGCTGATTATTCACGCTTCTCTTTCTTACTCCTCTTCTTTTCTATCTCTTTCCGTTCTATTATTCTCCTTTTCCCTCACCCCAAGTGTAGGGTAGCCAACCGAGCCAAGCTTGGTTAACCTCCCTGCCTTTCCTCTCTATTTATCTCTCTCTCTCTCTCTCTCTCTCTCTCTCTCTCTCTCTCTCTCTCTCTCTCTCTCTCTCTTTGTCACAGCTTGCCGGTGCTTAGCAATACCTGCAAGACCAATGTTCGTGTTCTACAGGCAGTACAAGCCCAAGCACTGAGAGTGTGCCTTGGTCTGCCCAGATGTACGCCATCAGAGGCAACAATTGCAATTGCTGGTGACTATCCCATACAAACTCACATTGTTGTAGAAGTCTTGAGAACTCACATCAGACACTTCACACGTGCTCCCTGTCATCACCTTGCACTGTTGCCTTCAGGGAGGCGCCAAGCATCGTTCGCTAAAATTATTGTGAAGTACAACGAGAAACTTCCCTCGGGCTTCACTCCTGCATCTAGACCATCGATACCCCCTCGGTGTCTTATTCGACCCATAGTACATCTTAGTGTACCAGGGATCCGGAGGAAATCTGAGCTTTCATCTCCCATGCTGAAACAACTGTCTCTTCTTCTTTTGCACGAAAAATATTCAGACAGTGTACATATATATACTGATGGCTCCACGAACCGCCAGTGTTCGTCAGGTGCAGTAGTTGTCCCAGCAAGAGGTGTTACCATCAGCTTTAGGACTGACCACTCCATGGCATCTACAGCAGCGGAACTAGCTGCTTTGCGCGCTGCACTTTGTGTGGTCAATCGGTAACCACCGCAACAATGGTCGATTTTCAGCGACTCAAGGTCTGCCCTAAGATCTGTGCTCTCAGCACTGCGTCGCAGGCCGTACGAAAAACTTGTTTTCGAAATGCGATGCCTTCTCCACACTTCACACGAGAAAGGGCATCATGTGACCTTTCTGTGGCTGCCAAGTCACTGCGGCGTCATAGGGAACGAACAGGCCAATACTGCCGCGCGGGCAGCTCTTGAAGGAACACGAGGAGAAGCCATACCACTTCGCGGACCGACGCAGCTAGTAATCTTCGACGACTTGCGCGTGAAATCACGTTTTCACTATGGTGCCCACCAAGCAACGAGACGAATCGTCAACATCACCTGTCCTCTTTTATGGCTCTCCGCATGCCCACTGGGCTCGATCGAAGAGAAGCCACCCTTATTCATCGCTTATGGCTAGGAGTGGCATTTACAAAATCGTATTCCTTTGTCATAGCAATGACCGACAACGCTCTCTGCTATGCCTGTCATTGCGAAGAGACGCTACACCACATCCTGTGCTACTGTCCGTAGCAGAGACAGTCACTGGCGTCCGTTCTTGCATCCATCGACAGCAGCCAAATGTATGTGGACACTATTCTGTCAATTGCCCGAGAGAAGACATTGCAACAGAAGGCGACAAAAGCTCTGTTGAAATTCCTACACCACACGGACTTGAACAAGTGGCTGTAACAGCAATGTCACACACCGCGAAAGACAAGACTGGACTATGAGTGTGCGCGCGTGTGCTGCCAAATGTGCTGTGTTTATCTCTCTTCCCTCTCTGCTCTGTATCTTTCATCTCCCCCATCCCCCTCCCATGTGCAGGGTAGCAAACCGGCTGCCTATAGGCTGGTCAACGTCCCTGTCGTTCTTTTCCTCCTATTTTCCTTCCTTACCGCAGCGAAATCTGGTCTCCGGTCGCGTTACCGGCTTCACCATGACTATTTGTGCCGTTTTCGGATTCAGAATAATACCCGCCACGGTGGTATAGTGGCTAAGGCACTCGGCTGCCGACCAGCAGGTCGCGGAAGTGAATCCCGGCCACGGCGGCTGCATTTTCGGTGGAGGAGAAAATGATTGCACCCGTGTGCTTAGATTGAGGCGCACGTTTAAGAACCTCAGATGGTCAAAATTTTCGAAGCCTTCAACTACGGCGTCTCTCATAATCAAATAGTGGTATTAGGGCGTTAAAAAGATCTGTGACTGCAGTCATCACTTCACTAAAGAAGTATTTTTGAGTTACGGTATGTCCAAGTTTCCCTTGTTTACTTACATGATGGCGTCGCTTTCTCCGAAATTCCCCCTCAATTCACAGCGATGTACAGCCGACCTTTTCCCCTTGAATAGCGGCGTCTCGTGTTGAGGTTAACAGTGCAACATATGTGAACGTGTCAATTTTTAACCCGCAAATTCAATGGACGACGCGAACCGCGACTAAGCACCTAGCCTACTAGTTGCTGGGCTACGGCCGTTACGACCAGACTACTGCCGCAGCATCAGCGCGTTTTCACCGCTCTAAAATGTGACAGACGAACAAGCTGGATGCAGTCGCAGCGGGCACGCCGTCCACGTAATCGGGAGCATGGCTCGAACTGCACCGTAGACACAGAACCAGAGCGTGATGAACCATCAACAGTAGATCCCACGAAACCGTAGCTCACGAGGGGAAAATAAACCAAGCATTGTAACACTAATGAAACGAGCACAACTTCGGTGACACCTGAACATGGGCGTAGGCAGGAGAGTGCAAAGGGGCCATTAACGCCTCCCAAACAACACCAAAGTTTTCCCAACCACGATGCAACACGGGTTGGCACTCCTCACTGCAAAATCCCGTCGAAGCCCAAAGTTTATTTCAACCGGAAAAGAGCGTCGTAACTATCCTCGATTAGAACGACGACACACTGTGATAGAAGCTGATTTGCGGCTATGCTCTTCACCCATCCGGTGCATGGTGAAGTAGTTGTGGCCGTCCGGCGACTTGCAGGCCTTATTTTGCGTGACGTGACTTGTCGAAAGCATCACCAGTTGACGATGTCGCCATGTGTCGCGGAAAGCAGCAGATCGGTGTAGCATCTTACCGATGCGCAGTTCATACGGGTCGATATGCCATCGCACATTTCAATTTTCGCTCGGTAACGTACAAAAGACGGTCCCACAAGCTCTTCGAAGTACGATGGACAAAGCGCGTGGACGTTTCCTTTCGCCACATCACACGAAAGACACCGACAAGCTCCCAACCAGCGCTAAGCTGCACGCGCAGCCTGACTAGCCTGACTGAATGTTGACAAACATGGCGGTCGCTTACTTTTCTAGCCAGAAATGATGTCACTTATTGAACAGAGCTACCGCGGATTCTTTTCGGCGCGAATCGTCACGTCAGGACTCAGAAAGAAGCCGCCGTGGCCGTGGTTATGTGGGCCTTCCTGCTTCGGACGGTTTCCCGAACGAATGCTTTCATAAGTGTTCTCTCTCTTTATCTGTACGGAGGGGGAGTGCATACAGTTCATCGTGCACGACTGTGTGCTGCGCTGACGTGAACCTTCGCTGACGAGAGTTTTGGGTGAAGGTGCTGATGGCTCTAAACATGGGGGGGGGGGCACACAGTATTGCAAAAAAAAGGGGGGAGGGTACGAGGTGAGAAGTTGTGCATGCTGGTGTACGAAAGCTTGCAGCGAACGATGTGCATTACAACAGAAGCGTTGTTTCGAATATGTGCCAGACTCGCCGACGGCAACTTAGCGCAAAACAGCGAGAGGTAGATAGACATTAGGTGGCTGGGGTGCCACTGAGGGGGAAAAATGACAATGCGTAAAATGGAGGAGGGGACGTGCCCACCGTAGTTCTGCTCGACCATGGTTACGCGAAGAATAGGAACAAGCTTTCGAGAAACGCAGTCGATATAAGGACAGAGTTGTACTAGGCGCGTTACTTAGAGAAGTACCGCGCTTCTAATCAGCCGAGACATTTTAAAAATGATGCTTTGTAGCTGAATTTGAGGCACTGACTTACGAATTTATGAAGTTCGAAAAACAGCACGTGGATGAACACGTGCTCTAGCTATTTTCGGAAAAGGACATAATTCTATTCTCATTCCATTCCGGACAGAATGCGCTTGATTCGATTCCCATTCCATTCCTTCAAGCGTTGCCCGCTTTCCATTCTATGCCCAGGTCTCAAAATGTGGAATGATTCCGGAATCATTCCAAGCAACAAATCCGCAACACTGGCTCAGTGAGGGCATGCGCTATTAGCTCAGAGGTTATATCATGCACGAAGTTAAATGAATAGTCACTTATTTTTTGACAGCCTTATTTCGCGAGAGGCATATGCAGTGCACATACACTGCTTCGCCGTGAAACGAAGTTGCAAAATGCGCAATTTGAAAAGCAGGTGACGCTTCTCGTTGTCTTCACGTAAGTTTGTTCCGTCCAGCCTGCTTAGAGGAGCTTCTACTTCATCCAGTCGAACGGTCGTCATTCAGCTCGAAAGCAACATAAAGCTAGGACGCAAGTGCCCGCGTCCATCCACTACCTCAACGGCGTCGCGTATCAGCCCCGTGCGATAGCGAGACGCATAACCGCCTTCAGGAACAAGGTCCTGCCGTGTGCGTATACGGACATGACGCGTCCAGCTTCATTCTATACATATAAGGCAGCCCGAACGACGATTAATATTTTCCGGCGTATCATTCATTCGCCAGCTATGACCGATGTCACTCGCTGGGAACTCGTTTGCGACACCATTATCAGTGGAGACGGGCTTGACCCCTCCCAGCACACCACCATCCACGGACAAGCGGAGTAGACTTCCCGGTGGTGGGCTTCGAGGGGGGGTGTTGTAAGCGAGGCCGTGGCGAAACTATATTTCGATTCATGAGAATACAGAAAGTCGTCCACGCACACACGCACACACACAGACCAGTGTGCGCGCCTGGATACTACGCAAGTATGCAGAGACAAACACAAGGCGCCCTCTGCTGCCTCCATTAATGCCATCTCGGCTGTCGTAGAACGGAGTTAGCGAGATGGTTCTAATCTTAGCGTCCTGCCTGCAGCACCGTACAGGTCGAAGACAAAAGGGGGAGGGAAAGAAGCACCACTGCCAGAAGGGAGTCGCGTTCTGCGAAGTCCGGGCGATAAAAGGTACGCGATCTTTCGAAGAGGGGCGCACTTGGCCTTGACGTTTTTGTTTTTCTCCGGCGAGGTGGGTTCAAAACTGTCAAAATTCATCTCGACGCAGCGAACTGTAGAGAAGCTATATCTCCGCCGAAGACTGGTGCTGGGAAGCATAGGCCACTATCGTCGTCGTCTGGTTCTACCCTCATGCGCGTACCGCCGAGTCTAGGAGAGGATGGGTGGCGCAGATAGCACGTCACGATGGATGAAGCAGGAAAAGAAACCCCACCTGTGGTTGCGTCCACTTCCCCCTCCCTCTCCATTTCGCCGAGTTGAGATGCGAACTGCTGGCCGTGAAAATACCTTCCTCCACTTGGAGCCTCCCCCGCTCCTCCGCCCTTCTCTCTGTGCCGTTCCGAAGGAAGGTACTTCGCTATCGGGCGCCTTCGCAGTGATCCTGGAAGGAACTGTCAAGAAGGACGCGACGTCCTACCGGGTCCGAAGTATATATGCGTCTCTTCTGCTCCGAGTGATGGCAATGAGAGACAATTTGAAGCCCAGTGGTCTGGGAAGCGATGCACCTACCGAGACGAAAAAATGCGATGCCCTAGCGATGTGCGCGGAAAGAAAGGTCTAAGCCAAGTGATGGAAATTGTGGAGCTCGAACGCATATACCGCTACGGAGCGCGTCGATACAGGCGACATGTCGTGCTGCCGGTTTCCGGCCGTGGCGGCCGCATGGTGTTATTCGTGTTGCCTAGTTTCAAACGTAAATAAATGAAAAGAAGCAGAACATTATGAAAACTAGGAAAGTGATTAGTTCTTGGTCTGAGACTATCAGGAGTCCATTATGAAACAGTTACCACAACGAGAGCAGTCGCTGGCTGAGAAGGAGAGAGAGCACGCCACGACGACTCGTTGAAGTTCTCAACACTCCCCGTGAAGAATGCTATATGGGAGATTGTTTCACTCCGCAAAACCTACAGCAACGAACTGTTGCCACGTCGATGAATATCGTGTTTGCAGGTGTGCCCAAACAGCCACACTCTGTGTGAAGTTTTCAGTCTGTACTGTTCTTTTCGTTCCATTTCATGTGTTGGAGCTGAGAGAACATGACCTGGTTGTCATGTGCGCTGACACTCTTCAAAACTGTGAATAGATACCACATATGGCACTCATAACAGAATTATTTGTGTAAAAGCAACAAGTTTAGAGTTACCTAGACATTACGAATCCCATAAAAGACAATGCATTGACTCACTTTACACCGATGAAGTCATCTCGTGTGATGAACGTAAAGAGGAGACAAAATGCTCATTGTTAACTTGTACCTATTTCCAGAGTACGTTCATGCTGCGTGGTCCATTATAAAGAGTACGTGCAGAGTACGTGCAGAGTACGTGCAGGTCAGCGTGGTCCATTATAAATTACATTGCCTCGTCACATATCGACAATGTTAACGTATGTTTCAAAAATTAAGGACTACTTTTTAGGTAACTACCTAACGTGCCGAGCCATTGCGAAACTGTGGGCAATAAGGACGCTGTTGAAGCTGCACGATTGGCTCACGAACAAGACCAGCGAATGTCCTTATACCGCTCTCAAAAACAGACACTCCGCGGCAACTGCTATCATTTGCTCATAGGGTCACGCTTTTACAATGGAATGCAGGGGGTTTATTGAACTCATGCTTATTGACCCTAACTTTGGATTTAGTTTGCCACCTGGACTCTCCCAACGCAATGATAACTTGTTGTGGCTCATGTGGTTGGGTGGTAAATTTACGAATGCAGATGTTTATCTCATGTCAATGGCCAACAGTGCGGCATGGTGCTTAGACGGCTTTGAAGAGTCGGTTGCCATTTCATGCAGTTGTCTATCACTGATCTCTACTAGGGAGAGCTGGATGGCGTATTGAGCGGGCGTGGTTGAAGCCACCGGAAGATGCCATTGGTGTTTCGGAAGCCACCGCCATGAACAGTCGTCAGCTGCAGGCGCAAGGGCTTTTCTCTTCTTTTTAATATAATGCCGGCCTGTAGAGAGCTCGGGACTTTACGCAATGACCGGAAATGTCGTGACGAAGACATTTTACGCATAAGTACCTCAAAATATTATTCCTTATTACGCATTCTGCGAGGAAACTATGGTATTTGACCGTCTATTTTTTATCAAGAAATTGGGGATTTTTTTTTTTTTTTGGTATGCAGTTTCCCACGCTCGAGGCCTCAAATATACGAGAAGTGGGTCAATAACGTGTGGAGGGGCACCTGGATGCCGTCTCCAAGAAGCAGACTTTGCGGGGACCATTTTGCAGTCGTGTTTTGCACCCTCGGTTAGAGAGCTCATATTTGAAACGATGTCATGATGTCATTCCAACGTTGTTTTCTTTCTTGGATCAATCACAAAAGACAAACCTTTGTGCTCCTGGCTACCAGTGCACTCCTTTATTTTTTTTTTTTTGCAAAAAATTGATGCGACAAGTTTTTTCGCTGTCACTGTAGTTGTAACATTGTACGTAACAGCACTGCGCCATATTCGAACGGCGTCGCTACAGCGTCTGTCATTTTTTGTGTAGCGTTAGTCGGCGTTCCAAGTGATGCCTAATACAGGCCTAAAGGTATGGTTTGTTGCATGCACTAGTTGTAGATCACAGCACCCCACCGTTTCAGACGGCGTCGCTGCGGCATCTGTCACTTTTCGTGTAGCGTTGAATGACCACAATATTGTTATAATATACAAAAAACACAAAAATTACAATCACAACAACTGCTACCAGATATATTATATCAATTGCACACTTGAAACGCCCAGAAGACGCCAGCTTCCGGGACACACCGAAGAGGCCTACCGGTGGCTTCACAAACGCCTTCATGGGTGAGTGGGGATCGGTCATCCAGCCTATTTAATGGAGGTTAGTGTTGCCTACCACACCAGACGAAGTGACGGAGTTTAACTCCATGTTGTTCATGCAAAACAATTACGAAAAAATGAAAGTCCTGGAACCTTGGCCAATGATTTAGTGCATGTATACACAGGGCCACGAAATCACTATATATTGTTACTTGAGAACGACCGCACTTCACGAGCGTCTGTAAACTGTAAGCGCGAGTTCACGTAGGCTGTGCTCACGTTGACTGTTTATAACACCTTTTTTGTCCGCTTGTTGTTTATTGTTCATCTTATCTACCATTCCCTCTTTTCCCGTCGCTACTGAAGATCATCCAGCCGAGTCAAAGCTTGGTTAACCTCCCTGTTTCTCTCTCGGAAGCCGTCCTATTATGACGGTATCGCTCTGAGTCTTAGCTGACCGCAAGTATTTTGGTTGCAGCCATCTTGACAGGAGGACTCTGGCAGTTGTCGCAAACCCTTTGGTCACACTGTTGATGAGCATACAATTGCCACCATCCCCTACGAAGCGAGATCATTTTGATGAAATGTATGGTATATTGGCTAAGCATTACATGTTTCATTGTGGCATGGCGTTCTTTTTTCGTGTGGAAATGAAAACTATTCTTTTTGTATGATATTTACCTACCTCTTAGAATATTGCTATAGCCACTGACTATGAAATGCCTTTGTAGCCTTAGCTACACTGCCTGAGGTTGGGCAGTTTCCCTCACGTGGTTACTCGAGATCCGTACTGTGCATGCTGAAAGAGCAGTGACGTCACACGGCGCACTGCAAGCGTGCCGGACAAAGCCTGGAAGCTACTAAAGCGTCAATAATGGGCTGGCACTTGACTCGCATGAGCACGCTTGCTATTCCGTCTGTCCATCCGTCCGTAGATCCCTTACTTATGTCTTGGCATAACTGAGCTAAGCCAATGCTAATTTTGGACTGCCTCTGGAAGTCAGCATTGCTTTTAACAGCTCCAGGATATAAACCAGTGGAAGGTCATCGATATTTTACGATTGCAGGGGTGTCCAATAGACCAATAATTTAGTGGTATCGTTATGCATTTTGCCGTATAAAGACGAGAAAACCTGTAGTTTGCTTGGTAGGACATCATAGACGGAAGCAGCGTAACTTTTTAAACAGCGAAGCTCCTTGTGGTCGTCCAACTATACCGTGAAGCGTTCTCGAAAACTAATGATGATGATGATGATGATGATGATGATGATGATGATAGCGCACGCTCTCTTCGACAACTTCTTCATCTCTGGCTTTTCTCTCTGAACATGTGCGCCCGGCGTGCGCTCTTTAGCAGAGTGGAATTGTTCGGCGTAGTATCCAATGAATCATATGAGCGGGAACTAATAGACAGAAACAAGGAAAAGAAAGAAACAAACAAACAAAGAAAATTTAAAAAACAAAATAAAAGTTAGAAAAGACAAACAGAAATTGACAGAGAGAGAGAAAGAAGTAAACAGAAACAAACAGAAGAAAAACCAAAAACAGAAAGAAAGCGAACAAGATAGAAACAGAATGAGAGAAAGAGAAAAAGAAAGGAAGAGAAAATAAGATAGAAGAGAGAGAAAGAGAAATAAACGGAGAAAAAGAAAGAGAAACAAATCAACAAAGAATAAAAATAACAGAAATAAAGAAACTAAGAAAAAGAAAGAAAGAAAAAAAGAGAGAAAGAAAGAGAAGAAACAAAGAAAAAAAACAGAAATAAAGAAAAAAAGGAAGAAAGAAAGAAAGATAGAAAGAAAGAAAGAGAGAAAGAAAAAAAAGAAAGAAAGAAAGAAAGAAAGAAAGAAAGAAAGAAAGAAAGAAAGAAAGAAAGAGGAAGCAAGACAAATACAGAGAAACTATAAGAAGTAGCGCCAAGGTACGCTGTACTTTCAGGTTTGTCGTCACTAGTGCGAAGTTTGAAGGTGAAGAAAGAGCCAGTTAGTCCCATTTACCTTATGACATGTGCTGGCAGTGTTATCGAACTGTTAAACAAATTCACTTGAACTAAATTTATTACCATGGTATAACAGAATAGTGGGCCACTAGTATTTGCATTGCTATATTCCAGCGCAGAATCACTGAGGATATTGAAAGAAGCTGGCAGCATTGTTTCCAGCTCCTTTCCGAATGTTTCATTCTTTTGTGTCAGTTTCTTCCATGCTCAGTAAACATGGCAATCTCCGAGTGTTATGTGGGTATCGTGTATGTCATTGCTTGACTTTTTTTCTCTGTCATTGTGATAAATAAATCCCCAACCGAAACTCTAGCAATCAAGAAGAATGAATGTTCTTTGAAGTGACAAGTACAACTAGTCATTTTTTTGTCTATTTTGGACCGGTTACAGTTCCCTTACACACTTATATGAGGGTGCTATGAGTTATACAGTTGCGTCACGACTTCTCTAAATGAACATGGTCCCGTGTCGCAAAAAAAAAATGTGTGAACATTGAAAGAGAAGGTCATAAATGTACTTTTTGTGGGAACGAACGTTTCCTTTTGTCCCATTTCAAGTGCGCACGTTCCTTTAATATTTCATCGAAAGAGTCGCACATATTAAACAGGAGAAAAAAAACAACGTTGAACGAGAGAGCCTTCACGTCGCTACTGTGCTGGCCCCGCCTGTCAACTTTCTGAAACTCGCCGAAGATGAGCACGAGCATGCGGTCAGGGTCGCAGAATATACGGGCGGCTACTAATGCGGCAGCTCACCGCTGAGTAGTGGAGACAGTCCATAAATCAGAGCTGCTTTCCGTGGCGAAGCTTACCGAAAATAATAGTGGACTCTCGAACTCGCCGAGATCTCCCGCCACCGCGGTTTCATGCTCCTCTCCCGACGTCGTGCGACCTCTGGAAGCTCGCGTCGCATTTTCCGGGGGATTTGGGGCTCTCGAGCGGTGCTTATGCTTGTCTGGTCGAGCGTGTACATACCGCGGCTCCGTATGGGAATCAGGCGAGACTCGGAACAACAACCAAGCAAAAAAACAACGATTCGCGAGTGAGCAAAATGGACGAAGAAGCGCCTATTTTTTTTTTTTTTCGAGAGAGAAAAAAAATAACCGCTTTTCTTTTGTGCTTTTATTTTTCAACACCCACCTAAAGCCACGGTATCGCTCTGAGTCGGAATGTGTTATTTCTGCTTCCGGAGATATGTCTTTATCGCCGATGCGGCCTCGTTTGAACCCAGTTTCGAACTAAGCATGAACGCGTAACGAGAGATGTGCAGTACAGCTTCCGACGACGCGATAAGGAAGAAAAATAACGATACCATAATGCGCATAAGACGCTTTGAGTACGGTAATCCGGCTAAGAAGACGCTCGGGAGTGTGTCACAGCGTGTGGGAAAATATTCGTTTTGAGAACATTTTTTTTTGTTTTGTTTTGTTTCCCGCTGCTGCGGCATATATGCCGGTGTTGAAGATACAGAATGGCATCGACGTTGCTGGTTCAAGATCGCGCTAATCTGGGTTATGAATGTTATGAACACGTGTTAAATAATGACAAATAAGACAAAAAAGAAAAAGGTGGTCCACTGCCTGGACGAAAATTCGTCTAACAAAGGGAAGATTGCGGTAGTACTGACTTTGCTAACTTATAACACGTATATAGGATGGAATCTTGGCTATGGCGGACGACACTCAATAGAGGCCAAGTCTTATAAGGCCCCTGTATATACTTAAATTTAGCTGCACGCTAGAGAACCCCTGCTGGTCAAAATGGCAGGAGCAATTCATTACAACATTTCCATAATAATGCTGTGTTTTCGAGACGTCAAACCCCAGCAATCGTTATTGCGTAGTTTTCATGTTTCAAGTATTCCGTCGATGTTGCCGTTATGCACCTAAAGAAACGTAACGGGCTGACGAATCGCTTTGAGTAGGTCTGTAAACAATAACCTAACTATCTGAAGGACTTTAAATGAATCTCGGGGTAGGTAAATAGAGGGAAGAAAAAGAGTCCTTTCCCCGCCCTTCTAAATCCCCGAGAAACGGCACTTCCACAAGTCAGCACCGATATCAGAGGAAAGGTTTATTTTCGACAACAAATCGCTCCGCACAAGTGCTTATGTCTTCTCCAGCGGAAACTTGAAACAGTGCACTACGTAGTGTTTATCGTTGCGCCTACAACCGCGTCTCTCTCGGCTGCTGACCCGAAGGCCCAGGGTTTGATCTCAGCCTCGGCGGTAGCATTTTGAAGGAGGCGAAATGTTTATGGCTGGTGTGCACGTTAAATAACACAAGTCGCTCAAAATTTCGGGAGCCCTACACTACGGAGACTCTCATAATCGTATCATGTTTTTGCACGTGAAAATACAGATATATAGCAATATTGCGTCTCAGATCTTTTTTAGTGGCATGACATAATCTACTTTTTTTTTACTCCTAAGTATCAACTGTTGCTCATATGCATTTATGCTTGCCATATGATTTCTTTTCTTCTGAAAGCTTGACCACTAAGCCACCACTGCAGCGTCAGCTCAGTGCTGGAAACTCTGCATAGATAATCATTATACAGATGCCTAAACGGGTATATTCTCCTGTCCCACGGCTGCTGAGTGTCTCAATGCATATATTTTGTCCGCTAAACTGCTCAGTAATCAATTACTTTTCTATGGAACTCTTGACAGGCAACTCCTTCTGACAGCTGTCATTCGTGCACGTCATCTCCGCAGAAGTCACGAAACATGAATGTTGCGTACGCGTGCACATAGTTCTAGAACCTACGGGCAAGTTCGTGCAGCGTAGTGCATGCGGCTACAGCCGACACGTCGCCTTTACCCCTGAACTACGTACCACCTTCACTTATTCCTCGTCATTTTTCGTCAGCATACATTGTCAGACTTGACTGTTGGTCAAGTGAAAGTTCCTTTATTTTCCCCTAATTATCCACAAGCATAAGCAAAAGCAGTATACATGCGTCGTTTAATCTAACATGCATATTTCAAATCGAGTATGCGAGCCACCTATAGCTAAAGCACCTTCCAGCCCTAAATATTCGAAGGAGGTGCAGAGAACTATAAAAACATTCACTCTCATTCAAGGACTGATACCGAACTTCGAAGCACAACCGTGGACCTAACTGCAAGCGCACAAAACAAGAGCTCACGCAACGACCCAGGAGAGACATCTGTTAAGCGCGCTTTCGAGATATGAATCTCGTGGAATACGTAATAAAGGCGGCTGCTCATCACTTAAAGGAAATCATGGTTTCTAAACAGAAACCACAGACATCACTCGCGGTCTACCGCTTGGGACACCGCAGCCCCAGTAACATGCACCGACCCCGGGGCGGACCTACGGGTCTATCTTCGTCGGGGTGCGCGAGGTGGGCGGACTAAATAAGCGGCGGAGTCCGTCGAACTTCCCTTCGTTCCGCCCCGGTGCGGTGCTCGCACGCGCGCGCTGCACTCTCTCGGTGTCTGCTGTGGCGCGACAAAGTCTCACCTTTCTGCAGCGGTAATCACCGCCCGCTCTCGCCTCCACAGTGAGCTGAGGATGGCGAGGAAAAAAGCCCGGCACGGCTCGTATGATTACATGGTATCGTGCGTACTGCACCGCGCTGTCTCTCGTTGCACTCTATTTGGGTGCTACTGCGTGCTGGGCCTCTCGTTTCCTAGCACCACGATGCATTGGCGGGATGCCCGCGACCGAGCCGGGGACACTACTCAACGCGTGACGAACTGACGCGCCGAGCGTCCGCTGCAGTTAGCTGGCAAAGCGTGGGCTCCGTGTACGACTTTCCGACTGAGGCACGTTATACGTGCGGTGTTGGGTGCCGTGTTTTTCGGGTGTGTAGTGGGCAGTGCGCGCATAAGATTTGACGGAAGCTGAGAATCTCTTTTCAGGTTATCTTTCGTGGTGGCGTTGCCGCTATACTGTGTTACGCTGCTACACAACGTTGCAGGGTTGATTCCCAACGCCGGCGGCAGCAAAATGCAGACAGCGTTGGGTACACAAGTTTAGGTAAGGTGGAGAGGTGGGTGAGTTGAAAACGATGCGTTTTTGGGAATCAACACGAACATGACGGAGACACAATACGACCTTTAGGTAACGTCAAATGGCTCGATGTTAAAATGAATCCGGACTACCAATGGCGGAGTTTCTTAAGCACATATCATGATGATTGATATGTGGGGTTTAACGTCCCAAAACCACTATATGCAAGCACATATCATAGTTATGGTACAGAAAGCACTGATGTTTATGTAACTGTCGCTTCAGATTTTTAACACAAAATCGTTTTATTCTCAGGTCCAATAATACTTTAGTGACGCATTTCCATCATGGAAATGATACACAGGATTAGAACACAAAAAAAGTTCAGTCAACGGGAATTGAACGCACGACGTCTCGGGTTCACGACTTAGATGCCGGGCACGCTATCTACTGCGCCGCGGTCCATGGTGCAAGAAACAAATCTCAGCATATCCACGGAGGGAATGGTCAGGAGTGGGGTGAAGTGTCCATCCATCCGTTCGTGTGTCCGGACAGAAGCACGGACGGACACACAGACGAATCGACGCGCGGATGAATGGAAGCACGGATGGACGAATTAATGCATGGAGAGACGAATGCACGGATGGACGGACGCACGCACGGACGGAAGCATGAATGGAAGGACGCACTGACAGATGTCCGTCCATCCCCGAAGTCATGCGACGAAACAAATGAGGACGCCCTGACAGATAACGTTATCATTGGGCGAGTTCTACGACCAACACTATACCTACGTAAGTCAGGAGAGTAAGCAGTCGCGCTGTTTAAAAAGAAAATAACGCCCAAGGACGTTCTGATATACTGCTTAATACATTTTCTAATCATTTTTATACATTCTACGACCAGCGCGGCAACTACAAGTACTGATCTCGGAGGCTTTCTATCTCAGCTTCTCATAAATTACTTCAGAGGGCGCGGACAGGTGGCGACACAGTAGTACGGTGTGCTCCGGCAGCGCTGGTCGTCATCGTAAAAAGAGCGACGTCTGGGGCGCCAGACGGCAACTGCCCCATTCCAGTACACCATAGCGTGGCTATAATTTCGAGTTCACACTTACGTTTGTACCACGAAAAATTGAGACCGGCCAACAGGTAAGACAAGACGGGTGTTGCATTTCCCTTTGGTCTGGTAGTAGAGTTGAATAATTAACATGCTGCCAGAACATTTGCACAGGGCAGGAAAACGAGTAGTTACAGCGTAACTACGGTAGGAAGACACATGGACAGGAAAGAGCGCTGTTTCCTGTCCTTGTGTTTTCCTTCTGTATAGTTACGCTGTGACTAGTTTTTTTTTTTTTTTTGCACTGTGCAAATATGTTGATTCCAAATCACCAACTAGCCCAACCAACGTCTTATGCCGTAAGTAGATGACCTTAGCCCAAGTTCGTCGTCCAATAAGTGACACTCTTCTGGCTGCCACACTACTCTCTCTGGTTCCACTCTAAACGTTCAATGCGGCAGCTACCCAAACATCCATGATCACAAGTGTTTATTTAATCATTAATCATGGACGTTAGTCGCCTAACTTGAGGTGTATGACTGAGCGTCAACGCAGATGCATACACATGTATTGTGTATGCACCTTATGTAATTCTTCCGGGCCCTTAGGGCTTCAATAAATGAAATGAAATGAAACATGAACTTGCGCTACAGCTCTCAAACACCAATAGACTGGTTGTGCAAGCTCTGTTATATCGATGTACAGGAAACATTTTACTTCTAACACACGATTCAATTTTGTGTTATAGATAATCTTGTGTCGAAATGATCAACCATGTTTTTTTGCATTTTTATATTTTTTTTTTATTTTTGTGCTAGCACGGCATGAAAAGGGAAGTGATCTTGCTTAGCTGACTTGCATATTGATAGGCCACAGAACAAGCAGTTAAAGATTCGCAGTTTCTCAGCCCACCCATGCACATAATATCTGGCCATGCCTATAGCCATGCTCCTTCCACCATGTAACACCATCACAACATGCAATCATGACTCCATGAGCCTAACTGCAGCACAGATTGAAGTTTTTAAAAAAATCTGGCGTGTTTCAACGGCTGCCAGTAAGTGACGTCAACGGGGCACTTCTTTTAAATAATCAGTGCATTAACGAGGCCTGTTCTAAACTTCCATAGGGTGTGAAAGCCACATTTTCGTCAAGGCCGTTGGGTTTTGGAGCACGGAAGATCATCGTGTTCTTGATGGAGCACTGTGACTGCAGGGCAGGCTACGAGCGAGTAAACGCGGAATCCAAATGCCTCTGGTGGCGCGCGGAAGCGATGCCGAAGCCGTAATTGCCAGGCAGGCCTTTCGAAGACCCCGTCATCATAATTCGCCGCCGACTGCGCAAGGCCTCTCGCGCGCTGACGTTCTGGCGCTGGGCAGACTGCGGTGGGCGTCTCGGTGGCAGCGGCTTATACGCGCCGCGTCGCTAATCGTGCATACTCGTGCCGCACACCCAGTCTTGCGCTCCGAGGCGCGCAAAGCGCCTACGCGAATCACCGCCTTGTTTCTCTGTCTTTTCTTTTTTTCCCTTATATTATATGCGAGGAGGTGGCAACGCTTACTTAATTAAGCGGCCGCGTTTTGGGCCAGGAAACTGAAGGAAGGAGAAACCATTTTCTGCCGGAAAAAAAACATGACACGTTACACCGCTGCGAGCATCGCGCTCAATGCGTGCGAAGTTTCATTTTTTGCCTTTCGTATAGCTTGAAGATTTTGATCGTTCTTGTACTTTCAATGCTCTTTCGGTCTTCCAGTTCCCCATATTTATTCCTTTGTTTTGCTAGTTCATTTTTTTTTTTTGCTTGAGTGAAAGTGAACGCGCAGTTTGCCAAATGGTGCAGCCTCTACGAGGGCGGAGATTCGACAAAGAATAGTAATCACGCGAAAACTGGTAGCAATGCGTGTAACGCGAGAAGGGGCAAATAAAAAAATGTATTTTTTTTTTCAGCTTTTAAGCGTGAGTACTAATTCGCGTGCACCGGCTGCTGCTACACTGAAGAAATGGGTGTCAGGCATCGCTTAAAGTGTTCCCATTTTGTAGGGCAGGTTTCTAAAGTATAATAGCAATCTAGCAGGTCCCTCACTCTATTGCTTTCTGATAGCTCTTTTTGCTGTGTTTTATTAGCTCTAAAGAAGCAGTCGCAAAGTCAATTACCGGCTGCGAATGCCTCTTTGAACTGAGTAAGTAGTAGCCTGAAAGTGCTTTCTTGCCGGTGTCCATGTTCACGATGACACACAAAAAAAGTGCCTCGAAGTGTTCAGGAATTTGTTTTTGCATAATAACACACACTGAAAAACAACCGAAATATATGTGTGATTTTATCCAATGACACAGCAAAAATGCCACCTCTCTGCACAAGGATGACAATGGTCATTGCAGTGTAATAATGGTCATTACAATGTTGTCTGGTGCTTTTATAGCTTATGGTGCTGCGCATGAATGTTTTAAAGATGAACTGCATTATATTGTATTGTATTGAGAGAAATATAAAACTCTGCCAGATTCGATTACCTTTGATTCTATCACCTTCGATGCACCTGGTAATGCCCCTGCCTTTCCTTTCCCTACTGTTACCTCTCCCTTCTTATCTCGGCAGATATTCTGTGTAGCAGACAAAGGCGGAAGCTCGCAACATTCGCGGCCTTCTACTACGGTGCTGTGAACCCCAATGTACACGAATAGACGAAGAAAAAGCTATGACGTCACATGACAGGCAGGTTGTAAAATAAGTTTTGCAATGAAATCAATTTATATCTGAAGTTTATTTTTCCCTCTAGCATAAACCACCTAACCAGCAGTTGACTATACAACTTAGCCTGAGGAAGAGATATTCACCAAATTTCAAACCAAAAATGTGCTCGTGGTACACTGTGTTTTCTCAAAATGCATGCGAAGCTGCCATGTACGAAATTCTCTGGTAACTGGCTTGTAGCTTTAGAACTTAAAATATCTCAAACGTTTAGTAATTTGCGCTTGGATACTTCAGGCCTGTTTGAAAAAGGGTCAATGATTTACGATGATAAGTACTATATATGCTCTACTTAAGAAGAGCATGGAGTTTCGAGGACAGACCCCTGATAATTCAGTTTGACAATGACAGCCGGCTGTATTGGTTAGAACTTGCATGTAGCCTATATGAAAAGAGAGACACTGTTTAAAGGCGGTATATAAAAATCGCTAACCAGGATGCACAAAACACAGACTGTTGAGGCTTTCTTTGATGAAGTTAGTTATATTATTTAACAACCCAAAATACGATTTACGCTTGACTGAAGCTGTGTTCGTAGATCATGGTTGTGTTGCACGATGCATGGCCACCCTGCTCTTAACGGAACAAGAAACGGTAAGTGTAACATTTGAGGACGGCAGAATCGGCCAGGCAAAAAACTAAAGTGGCGGATCTCATTGTTGACATCAATCGAAAAAAAAAATGGACCTGAGCCGTCCACACATTGTGTACAGGAAGGGCAACTAGTGGTCAGTTACCGTATACTCGAATGGTTTAGAATGAATGGCAAACGTAGGGACGTATTGCAGAGAGTTCGATGGAATGACGAAATGAAATTGTTCACAGGGATGAAACGGAAGCAGCTCACGCAGGATACTGTAAATTGGAAATAAATGGCAGAGGCATTCACCCTGCACTATACGTTCATAAGCTGAAAAATGTTGATGATGATGATGATGATGATGATGATGATGATGATGATGATTTATTAAAATGGCAACGTTTACCTCGATATGTTGATATTTGTTGAAACAAAACAAAAACCTTGATATGTTGATAGCCTAGCCTAGCTGATATGTTGATAGTTGATATGTTCATAACATAACCTTGATGGCACCTCAGTGCCCTCAAGGTTTTGTCACCACTTAACTTAGATTGAATCTGGTCACTTCAGTGTCTTATGTAATACATAGCGATATACGAGGAGTAGGAACCCATTAGACCCGTAATGTCCACGAGCAAACCAGAGCTTTGTTTTACGTTCCTGGAAGCGTCTGAAGCCCTTGACGGCCTTCAGCCAGCTATCTGCCGCGTCATCTTTTGCGCCGCCTCGTGATTGTGCTTTTAATGCCTTCTTTATTAATGGGAGAAGAGCCTGACGCGACGGTAGTTAGACGTGCGTCAAACAAGCATTACCCTCACAATTTCCGCTTCTGTCGTTGCAAAGCACACCGCATATGTACGCTCTAGCATTTTCTCGCATGCGGCGGCTTCATTCTTCTTCCTACTATGATTTCGAGTGATTTATGTGGCTGCCTGAGAGAAAAGAAACGACCGCGTTTAATTCCAGGCGTTTTTCGCTTTCTTTCGCGTCTTTTGTTTCGCTTTATAGGAGCCCCTAGTAGGCTAGAGGTGTCGGTCAATTTCGTTCTACGCGGCTCTTCGTTCCCTTGAGTTATGCTTCCCCTCGCCATATTCCACCGTTCGTGCGTAGTCTCACTACCGCGTGCCGCGAGGGAATAATTTCGCGCGCGTCCCCAACTCTCCTCGCTTGTTGCCCACGGAGCGGTTGCGGGTAATTGTTCCTTCGGTTTTGCGTGCGTGATGCCGAGTGGCGCCGGCGGGGCTGCTTTCACGGGGTGCCACTATGGCCTCCTGCCTGGAAAAGCGCAGGAGCATCGTGATGTTTACACTCGAGCGCGTCGCTAAAGCGTCCCCTAGAAGTGTTAATAGCGTTGTGGTGGCAATTGTCCGTTGGCCGCAGACGAGGCTTACGTGTACCGCGTGCCTGCCTTGGCCCTGCGCTATGGCTGCAGGGAGGCTACTTCGGAGCGGCAGCTTGACGTTAAAGTTAATGCCGGCAGAGTTTAGCAATCATCCCACTGGCGAAGGAAGGGGGAGGAAGAGCTGGCACATTTTGAGCTGACAGTGAAACGGTGCGGATTGCGTGAAGGGCTAAACAGCGCACCGGCTGTGAGATGAGATGCGTGATTATTGCAAGCAGTGCTGGTTGCTCAGAGGCGCGTTTTCATCCATCTCGCGTGCGTTCCCAGTTCTTTTCTTTGTTTTTGTTTCATTTGCTTCGTTACCAGGCTTCATTGTTTGCAAGTTGCCGGGATTTCAAAAAGAAAGAAAACCGCAATTGGTTGCGTTTCGTGCTCTACGTTTGCGTGCAGATATGCACTTTGCGCTTCACGCTAATCTTGTCACATTTTACCCCAGCTAGTAACAAACGCTGGCTATAGCACGTGCTTCATATAGCGGTACGAGAATTGACAACACAACGATAAAGACAGCAGTGCTCACAGTCTCTGAATCGAAATGAGAGTTTATTATAATTTTCAACACTTTTTTAATGAAGAGAAATGTATTGAGCCAACCAAAGCTCGCTCGAAGCAAGAAATATAAATTACTCAAAACAAAAATTAAGTGGGTGTTCGTAAAATGTGATGTGTAATATGGAGTTATTACTGAGAAGTGAACCGTGACATTACTAGAACAGTCGTTTGCAAATCAACTGCGTAGTTTACACTGCATGCGAGATGGCTTCGATTACTGAGAAAGGGGCGAAATGTTTGCCATCCAGTTGCCGAATCGCAAAAGTAGTAAGTTGTCTTTTTCAAAAATGAGCCCGAAAATGTTTAATTAAGAGAGAGAGAGAGAGAATAAAATGAGGGAAAGGCAGGGAGGTTAACCAGAACATGCAGCATCCGGTTTGCTACCCTGCACTGGTGGAATGGGGAATGAGGAAGAAAGATGGGAAAGAAAGCGAAGAGGGAAATAGACGCGCGCAAAAAAAAAGGGGGGGGGGGGGGGGCTGGGGTGCTACAGTCTATACAATAGGCCGCTGCCACGCAAAAAGTTCAGTAAGGCCTTCGCTGATTTTTTGTCAGCACACAAATCATGTCGCCTTTCCAGCACTGATTGTTCAGACAAAGGTCTATCGTCAAGGCGAGCTAACGCAGCAGCTAGTTGCCGTCTTTGCACGCTGTAACGAGGGCAGTGACAGAGAACGTGCTCTGTAGTTTCATCGCTGCCGCAATGACCGCAAGCAGCACTGTATGTTTAATTAAAAGTAGGAATATGCAAGTTATGTGCTGAAACATTTTGTATAGTCCGTACACAATGTAACATTTCTTTATAACTTGCCCCAAGGTAAAAGTACGCTTACTTTGGGTTATCGTACGCCATTTATTTATTTTGAACATACAGCAAAGTCTCCACAGAATTTTTCTATTGACAATTTCTTAACTTCATATTTCCTGTGGCTCATCTAGTTGTGACTCAACTTGTTGACCAACAGTCCCTTTTTTGCTTCGTTTATACAATGCTTTGCGCGTAACTTTTCACTTGCTGAATTGCTGGAATGGAGAACTTACGGCGAAAATAGGACAGGGATGTATAGCAACGAGCCCATATATGTTGCAACATACATGAAGTCAAATTGAAGAAGACCACGTTTGAAGTTAGTGTGTGGACAACTTAAACAACGGGAAGGTTGCCAAATCTGAATTTCTTGTATCATGATGCATGGAACTATTTTAGCGTCGTAAAATTTCATATTACGCCAGAAAAAAAATAAATACCAGGAACATTCAGCGTCGGTCATAATGCTTCTAAATTACACTATCATTTTCATTATTACTAATTATTTTTTTTCTTACTTAGGCGGCAGTTTGCGGCTTGCGTTGGAGCAATCGTGCAAGTAGTTGCCTGCTTACATAAGCAATGAGAGAAAGTGCGGCTCCGTCCTCAAAGCACAATAAAACACCGTTCTTTTGTATTCTAGAAGAGGCGACACTATGCAAACGCTTGTTAAAACTCAGTGGGCCACCGTATTTTTCTTCTGACGTCATGACGGAACCCGCAGTCGACGTCGGCGAAAGCATAGTGTTTAGCAACGGCAACGGCAGGCATAAGCGTCCAGCCTAAACTTAGAAAACGCATACAGCCGGCTGCGTGGATGCCTATTGTCTCGTCAGATCTGAAGTCGTGCCTTGTTAGGAAGTGAACGTGGTAATTGGAGACATGTCTCTGCCGTGTTGTGCATGATCACCGCTCCTTTCTTTTTTTTCTTAATTATGTGTTGCGCCATCGGATGATGTATGTTTTCACAGGTACATGGCACACTGCAGTTTCCAAAATGGACTTGTTTCACGGTGAAGCTTCGCACAAAAAAAAAAGCTCCACAATGCCACTTTTTACGTAATTCGCGTCGAACTGACGTCAAGAAACAAAGTATCCCACAAGTCATAATTCTTGGTGGTTTAATATTTATTTCCTTATTAGTCTTTTGTTAAGGAGATTGTATGACAACGAATAAAGTCGCTTTGTTCTTTGTTTCTGGAATAAGGTTTCGAAACTAAACATAGTAATGGTGTGGCATAAGCATTTCCATGAGGAGTGAACCAATGCTTAGCACGATTTCACAATTTGCCTTAAAGGAACGCCTTCTTTATTCGATGTGTTATTCATGGTCAAGAGAGAGAGACAGAAAAGCAACTTTATTATTTAAAAAAAAACATTCCACCGAGTTATTCGAAGATTTGGGCGAATGTCCCCACAGAGGTGTCGGCCACGAGCCCTAGAGCTCTGGCGACTGCTTTGGCCTGCTGGGCAGCCCATAGTTGGTCCTCGATTGAAGGCATGTCCGAGCACTGCAGTCTCCCAGCGCATTCGATTCGAGGCTCCGTACCCGTCGGGAGCCCCACCTTTGTTATCACACTCTCAAATATATGTTCCAGGGTTGCCCTGGCCTTACAAAACTTGCAGCGTGAAAAATAAAGCGCTTGGCAACAGAAATTTAGGATGCCCGGGATCGGAAATGTGCTGGTCTGCAGTTGAAACAAATTCTATAGTACACCCTAAAAGATATTTCGATTGCTCCAAAGTCAGAGCCATCAACTACATCATCTGTCATATATTCAATCTATGTAGTTGAAGGACGTTAAACATTACAACTTGCCTGTGAGAGAATGCTACAAATTGTACCTGTTTTCTACCTCTGCATGGTCTATTAAATAGACTTCACAAATCTTCGCTATTGAGCGCGCTCCGACCCCAAATCATAATTGTATTTTTAAATATTCGAGAAATGACTGGTTTCCTCTATTGCTATGGATAAAAAATAATAAAAAATTACGTCATAATCAATTGCGTAGGGAAAGAGCTGGTGGATTGTGTGAACCTGTCATTCGCCAGGGCAGCCCGTAGCCATTTTTTTTTTCAGGGGGCTTTGGGGGAGTCCAACTTACTGAACGCTTTGACATTTTCAAGAAGAGTACCTCCTTCCATTATTTCTTTTCGTTAGAACACACTCCTCCAGCACTACTTCGAGAAGGATAGGTCTAAACCTCTTGTCGCCCCCCTATCCCCCCCCTTCCTGTCGGCGGCAGAGACTGTTCTCTGTCATCGAGTGAAATTCATGAATGCACTTCAGAGGCGATGCCTTACGGTTAAAAATTTTTCAAGTGGTCGTTATATCTTCAGATTCTGCCATGCAATTGAGGCTTTTTATTGTACTCTTATGGTACTCTTATGACTACAAGCTTCCGTCTCCCTGTGAATGTCTGTTGAGGTATTAACTTATAAGGAAGGCCTTTGAACAAGATTGCATTCCTTTCTTTACCAGCTCCTTCTCTTGCTCTGTTCAGAAAGCAATGCATTTTGATAAATCAAAGGGGATTCCAAAGATGCCGGTCATCCCGTCGTCCTTAATACCAATAAGTGTGGGCCGCTTCTATGCTCCCAGTTTTAGGACACCTAGAAGCCGGCAACGTTTTATCACTCTTTACTGAAAATATGTTTAAACAAACAAAAAAACAAAGAAAGCGGGTATGCGGACGGAGACGGCTGGTTACATGACGCCAATACAGGGCTAAAGTGGCAGCCGTCAGTGCGCAAGGCCTGAAGGGGGCGTACTCGAAGTGTCCAAAGTGGGGCCCCATAGCTGAAGTTTCACGTACGCTTCATATTAGTCCTGACAGCTTGGGTCCTTGCTCGCTTCAGGTGGTTTCACCAGCACGTGAGGAGCCCCTCTGGCGCAACGCACTCACGAGACGAGGGGCGTCAGCATTCGCCTCCTCTACCACAAGAGACGGGCAACAGTGTAGCAAGAACGACTGGTATTTTGAGGTTCCATAAGTGAAGGCTGCAGAAGGGGAATGAACTGCTCGAATAGCTATATACCACCTCAGATACTTGTTCGAGACACTGAGCTTATTTTTCTTATTTTTCGACACGTATAGACAAGGGCAAAGTTGGCAAACTTTGATAGGCAATGCCAATGAAGTTTTTTCGAATGAAAAACACGTAAATGTACCTAAAATAAGTAAGGTTATATTTTATTTGCAAAAAAAATAAAAAAAGTGTTGATCAAGAAATAGTGAGCATACGTCACAAATATTTAGATGCTGTAAGAAAACACTGAAAACCGTTCTTCAGAATTGTCTGAAAACGCTGCCGATCAGTATTGGAGGCTGAGAACACGGGACACAAACATTATAGCGCAGCACGCAACCTGGTATTTAGAATCAACTCTAAAAGGTAGTGAAACCACTTCCGCTTTTTCTCGACAAGTCATCGCATAGACCCAAATGACCTTGCCTTTCCCCCAAAGCGGACCGCCATTGGCTGATTGATCATCGTGAACTGCACAGTTACATCGGCCGCCGCAGGATGGCACCACGTTCCCGAGCGGGTGGTCACCGTCATACTGGAAGTAAGCAGCACGTTCGAAAAAAGATAAGTCCTCAAGGCCATGAAGCACGCTAATGGTGCATTCAGACAATGGACCGAATCCGGATTTGTCGTTGACGTGGACGGCTAATCCGCGGATGATCCACCTGCAGGCGCATCCCCACGACGGACGGTGTCCTAGGAAAAAACAGCCGGATTTCCCTCGACAGCAGATTTGGAGCTCACCTGCGTCCACTGGCAGCAGACCGGTTTGACAGTATTCAACATGGATGCCCGCAAGAACCGACGCTTGGCTATGGTGGCTAGAGGGGGACAAATGAACGAGGAGTGTTATTCTTTGAGGAGAAAAGAGAGTTGCTGGCAGAATATTCTTTCAACTACATTGTTCCCCACTTGTAAAACTTCTGAACGCATCTCCGATCCTTTTTTAGAAGCGGCACGTCACTGGTTGCAGAAGTTAGAATATTTCACCACCATGACGGCTAAGAATTTAGTGTGTCAAACAACGGCGGCAACATTTCCCGAACCATCGAAAGTGATTTCTGCGTATTTAATCACCTGAGAACAAAGCCCCCGGAAACTAAGTATATCACGCACAAGCGTAGATGATGGCGACCAGTCATGCAGCTATTCGCGAGCCATGGAGGACATGCCGCGAGCATACAAAAAGTGTACTGGTTGCTAGAAACACCGAGCTGATCCGCTGAAGTATCGGCTTTCTCCCGCCAGAATCCCGACGTAAGAAACAGGTTGGGGTCATCCGTCCGCGAGCCGCGCGGACGAGTCGCGGACGATGGAAATCGCTGATGTGAGGTCACGTGACGTGCCATCCGCCCCGCCACATCCAGATTCGGTTCGTCGTCTGAATGCACCATAACCAACGGACCCCCTTATCTTGCCTCCTATTCATGCTAGCTTTCAGCAAGGTCAATTGGTATCGGTTGCGAAACTTGAAACGAACAGCGGTCGAAAACCTATTTACACGCACATCGAGCACGCTGTATGATTGAAGCGCGGCTAAAGAAAAACAGGAATTCAAGATAACCTTTTTTTAAACACACTTGGGTTTAAAGATGCCAGTTCAAGCTAGCAATTAACTTTACTGTTTATATGACCCTTGGCTGAAAAGCCGAGTGCCTCAATTTTCAGTAGAGCGCGAGATCTGGGGGACGTATGCAGGCACCCTGCTAATGTGGGTTTGTGTTAAGTACGGCGCATTGTCAAGTTAGTCAGGTCAACAAGGCATCGCACAATTTTGTGCACCGGTGTTGCGTTCCATGCCAGACCGATGGTCTGTTACCAACTGCGTGCTTGTGTGTGTGTGCTGTGTGATGTGCTTTCTTTCTCCTTACTGTCTCTCTTATCCTTCTTTCAATTTCCCCATCCCGTTCCCAGTGGTGGGGGTAGCAAACGGGTAATCCTGGAGTGGTTAACCTCCTTACCTTTCCTCATTTACCATTTATTTGTTCCTTTTTACATAGGTTACATCTTTAGTTATGCATTGTTTTTATGACGCGACATTTCACAGAAGCTTATCTAGCCCACATAATCTGTAGATAACAGTAAATGTGACCGAGCAATGCCTGGTTGCGAGAAACAAGTTCTCACCCTCGGTGCCAATAAACGAAGAAACGTCGTTTATTGTAGGCTGCCAAAGCGGTGCTTTGGCGGCTACTCTCTCACTCTAGTGGTTTTCCTCGATTAAGCAATGTGAGGTTTGGAACTATTGTGCTATTGGGCGCGTGATTCGTTGTGTCATATACTTTACTTCTTTTTTTTGTAATCGACTAGCAATTTGTTCTATATCACACGTGAACGTACGTTATTTCGCTAATAAAACTGACTTGCTTTCCAAATCTTTCTTGTTGCTCTTCACTTTCTCTTGCACACGCAATTGACGAGCCGCAAAGGCCCAATAAAATTGTGTAGTTGTCAAAATTATATAAAAGAGCAGCAAAAACAAAAATGAAAATTTCGCGCCAAGCAGAGCAACTGCGTGACGTTACTACCATTTCATTTTGTAACACCATGACTTATTAATGCATGATTAGGGGTTCGGGCTCTCATGTGCTTTCGTGCGCTGTCATCGTATACGCACTCGTGGCTTGTAGTATCGCTGGCAAAACCGCGAATGCCATAGCCATCTGTAGCATATTGAGAGCGTGCTCGCACCGAGTAGAAGTCTTGTTCCTCTTGTTCCTCCAGTGCCTTGATGATTAGTGCTGAGCACATCAGGGGCTCATGCTTTCGTTCGTTGTCGTCACTTGACGTACCGCAGGCAAACTACCTATAAAAATAGAATAAAAAGAACCGAGAAACAAGAACAGAAAGAGAAAGAAATTGATGAAAAGAGAGGAAGAAATGAATATAAATAAAGAAGAAAAACTGGAAAAAGAGGAAAAACAAAGAAAGGGAGGAGGAAAGAAAGAGAAAATTGAAGGGAAACAAAAGGTGCTTAGTTTCGCATTTCCTTCTGGATGGGTATATTCGTAGTGCAAAACAACTTTTTTTTTATTTTGCTTGCTGTTAGTTGTCTCAAGACCTGTATATGGCGGTGGTAATGACGAGCCGGCAACTACATGACATATGTGCTTCAATAGATGTTTCGCCATTAGTTAACAGATATTCTGGCTTTTCAGCGCGCTCTCTGGCACTAAAGGTGAGCGAAAGCCTTTAAATCGTGCGGCAAATCTCTGTAGCTCTGTTGGTACTTGATGGATTCAAAAAAAATATATAAATTATTGCAGCAGTTACTTCGAGACAAAATAAACTCCTTTGATGAGCGCATTTTTATGATAACGTCGAAAGGTGTTGTAGGGTCCCGAAAGGTGTGAAATATTTCCCGATGAAAAATATGAAGGACGTTTCAGAACTAAAATACTTCAAACGTCTCTCATAGACACTCAAATTGAATATACAAATGTTGTAATACTCACCTGGCTAAAATCACATGTACACCTTATTCTGCTACCTAACGACAATATCTGGAAGCACCAAATTACATTTCAGTGGTTGCCCAGTCACTGCGGAATCATCGGCAATGAACGGGCCGATCAAGCTGCCCGCTCAGCCCACACAGAAAATCATAAACTGCGACTACCACTTTCTAGGACGGATGCTGCACGAGAACTCCGCAGACTTGCTCGCCGGCAAACCACATCGCAATGGAATCAGCCGCACTTCAAGCATGCCCGACTGTACTCGCTTGACCCTACGCTAAGTCTTCAAGTCCCGTCGAGGCTTCGCCGAGCAGACCAGACCCTGTTATGTAGGCTGTGGTTGGGCGTTGCATTTACCAACGCCTACGCTTTCCGCATTGGGATGGCCGACACCGCAGCCTGTGGCCACTGTGGCAAGGAGGAAACCATTCAACATGTTCTTTGTGAGTGCCTAGCGTATAGTAGGTGGCGACTATGCCTTCGCAGGGAACTCAACAAATTAGATGATCAGCCTCTGTCGGAGCAGGAAATTCTGCAGTATCGTCAGGATGCGACTTCACAGAAGAGGGCCCTGAAAGCGCTGCTGCACTTTTTGCGATTGACCGGCCTTGCTGAACGGTTGTAGCTCGGACGCCCTTCCAGTGTGTGTTTTCGTTTTTTTTTCTTTTTATGAGTGCGCGTGCGTTTTTTTTTCCTCTCTCTAACCCCTCTTTCTTGCCCCTACTTCCCCACCACCAGCGCTGGGTAGCAAACCAGATGCCAATATCTGGTTAACCTCCCGGCCTTTCCTTTCTCACTCACTCTCTCTCTCTCTTCATTCTTTCTAATTTCTATATAGTTTTGTTGCAACTTGCTTGCTGGGGATAGGTTGATATTAACATTATTCGTAAGCTTTAACACTCACAATCCTTTTGGTTGTAAGCTGCATTGGATTACTATTTAGAGCCTCAGATCATGGTTCACGTGTGAAATTTCGTC